>NC_136263.1:134328496-134595996 GCF_964187855.1 Myxine glutinosa
GTGATATAATACAACAAATATCATGAAACATTTACATTTTGTAGTCCATTGTATCTATCTATAATTCCAGCAATCTCTGTGTGTGTGTGTGTGTGTGTGTGTGTGTGTGTGTGTGTGTGTGTGTGTGTGTGTGTGTGTGTGTGTGTGTGTGTGTGTGTGTGTGTGTGTGTGTGTGTCTGTGTGTGTGTTTGTCTGTGACCGCTGTTTCTCGACAACCACGGGTCCGATATACTTGAAACTTGCCAGGTATATTGCTGGGGACCCGAGGATGTGCCTTTTCAAGGTTTGAAATTAATCGGACAAGTACTTACTGAGCTATGGCGATTTAGCCGTTCGCCGTTCGCTTTGGCGTTGCGAATGGACCAAACCATTGCATGTAAATAGAGGGGGGGGTTCTGTGGTCGTTGCGAATGGACCAAACCATTCATGTAAATAGAGGGGGGGGGGGGGGGGGGTTCTGTGGTCGTTACTGCCACGTGGTTTCAAAGTTTTTTTTTGTTGTTGTTGTTTGCACGCATGTTTTTTTGCACCCACGTACGGGCACGCCCTAGGATGTTTACACACACACACCCCTACACAAATTTTTTTTTTTTTTTTTTTTTGGCAAGGAACGGGCACCCACGTACGGGCACGTCCTAGCTTATATATAGTACGGGCATGCCCTAGTAATTTAAATAAACATAAATGCAAATTTCGCATGTGGAAAAAGTAAGTACACCCTTGGCTCTAATAGGTGGTATTGCCTCCTTGGCAGAAACAACCTCAAGTAGGCGTTTCTTATAACTGTCTACCAGTCTCTGACATCGACTGGGAGAAATGTTTTCCCACTCCTCCATGCAGAATTCATTCAGCTGTGCGATGTTTGAGGGGTTTCTTGCATGCACAGCTCGTTTCAAATCACCCCACAACATCTCGATGGGACTTAGATCCGGGCTTTAACTTGGCCATTCCAGAACCCTCCATTTCTTTCTTTTCAGCCATTCCTTGGTGGATTTACTGGTATGTTTAGGGTCATTGTCATGTTGCAAGGTCTACCTTCGGTTGAGCTTCAACTTTCTGACAGATGGTCTCACATTATCCTCAAGCACCCTCTGGTACAATGAAGAATTCATAGTGAATTATATGATGGTGAGCTGCCCAGGCCCTGATATAGCAAAGCTGCCCCAAACCATAATATTTCCACCACCATGCTTTACAGTTGGTATCAGGTTCTTGTGTTCAAATGCTGACTTTGTTTTTCACCAAACATGTCTTCTGGTACTGTGGCCACATAGCTCTACCTTTGACTCATCTGTCCAGAGCACATTGTTCCAGAAGTGCTGGTCTTTGCCTCGGTGTTCATTGGCAAACTTTAGTCTTGCCCTGATGTTCTTTCTGGACAGCAAAGGTTTCCTCCTGGCACACATCCCATGTAGATCAAATTTGTGCAGCCTCTTTCTAATGGTAGACTCGTGCACTTTGTCATCAACAGTGGCAAGAGCTACCTGGAGGTTCCGTGATGACATTCTGGGGTTGTTGGAGACTTCTTTCAGCATCTTGTGGTCTGCTCTCGGGCTGAATTTGCTGGGGCGGCCTGGCCTGAACAAGTTGGCAGTTGTTTGGAATCTTTTCCACTTGCAGATGATTTTCCGGACAGTCGGATGATTAATTTCAAATTGTTTGGAGATCTTTTTAAATCCCTTCCCAGACTCGTAGGCATCGATAACCTTCTTTCTCAAGGCCTCAGAAAGCTCTTGATCTTGGCATGGTGACGCCACACACTTTAACAACAAAGAGCAAACCAAACTATACACAAAGAATTAAGTTAAGCACCCCCCCCCGTTTTTTTACAACCTCGCACATTACAAGTTTGTTGTCGTCAAAACAGTGTAATATACCCATGTTATTGCTATATTTTCTGGAGAAGTGATATTATGGTCACATAAAAACATAACAATCATGCCGTTTTCAATATTTTATTCCGAATAATTGAAGGTGAAATTTTTTGGGAATTTTAGGCATATTTTCACCTCAATTTAAGTATGGAGCTATAGGTCCATCACGGACAGTGTGGATGACGTTTATGTTTTCTAACGTACAGTCATTGTTCTGAGAAGACCTCTAGCGATCTTTGCGTCAATAACGTGTGTAGGACCCACGTGATCGGATCACTGACTCAACCCTACCTGGTTTCAGTTCACTGACTCAACACGGGAGATTCCAATGATTCTGAATGCTTTGGTTTCAACAGCGTGAAGACGAGCTAGGTGTGAGGCAGGTGCACCAGCCCAGAGGGGAGAGCAGTATTCCATTGAGCTGCGGATGAAAGCCTTGTATGTGGTGAGGAGCTCAGGTGTGCCAAGGAAGGACTTCCAATGACAGAGGATGCCCAGTCGGCGACTGGCTTTGGAGGCCAGATTTGAAATGTGGTTTTCCCAGGAAAGATCATGGCAGATAGTGAGACCCAAAAGCTTGAGTGACAGAACTTCTTGGAGAGGATTATTCAGAAAGTGGATGGGAGGGTTGTCCAGTCGATCTTTTCAGAGAGAAATCGTAAGAGTGTGAGATTTGTCAGGATTGAAAGACATGTTCCACTTGTATGCCCAGTCTGTGATTTTGTCCAGGTCTGCAGAGAGTGAGGAGGCTGCAGACTGCTGATCTGAGGGATGAAGAATGGAGCGACAGAGAGTGGAGTCATCAGCAAAGAAATAGAGAGAATTTTCAAGAGAGTCAGAGAGATCATTGATGAAGACCAGAAAAGGCACAGGGCCAAGAACACTGCCTTGGGGAACTCCAGCCTGAGCAGGAAGAGGAGATGAGAGAAACCCATTCAGGGCCACACGTTGACTACGACTAGAGAGGAAGTCCGCCAGCCATGCGTGGAGATTTCCATGGATACCAAAAGAGGAGAGTTTGGTGAGCAGAGCGGGGTGCCAGACCGTATCGAAGGCACGTGATATGTCAAGGGAGACAGCTCTAATTTCCTGTTTGGCATTGAGGACCTCCATCCATTGTTGAGAAAGCAGAAGCAGCATGTCCAGAGTAGAGTGACCAGGTCTGAAACCAAATTGATGATCAGAGATCAAGCCATTGGAGAAGAGGAAAGATTTCATATCTGAAGCAATGATGGATTCCATGACTTTGCTGATAATTGGGAGAAGGCTGATTGGTCTGTAGTTGCTGGGATCTGTTTTTGCACCTTTTTTGTGCAAAGCAGTGATGTTGGCAGATTTCCAAGCAGATGGCAGATGACCTTGAGCAAAAGAGAGGGTGAAAAGAACAGAGAGAGGGAGTGAAAGAGCGGAAGAACAGGATTTTAGGACCCGTGGGCTGATGCCGTCAGGTCCAGTTGCAGAATCAGAGTCGAGGGTTGACAGAAACTTTTCCACCTTGTCAGGAGGAAAGGACACAGAGTCCAGGAGCAGCTGGGTACGACTGGGTACGGTGGGTACAGAGAGGGATGGGTTTGGGACACAAGATTTAGAGGCAAACACAGAGTTGAGGCATTCAGCTTTTTCACGTGCGGAATCAGCCGTGTGCCCATTTGAGGTGAGGGAGGGGATGGAGGGGGAACAAACACCAGAAACAGATTTGACCAGACGCCACCAGGATTTGGAAGAGGGAGACAGATAAGAGAGTTCTGTCCTGAGAACAGAGAGATATTGTTTCCTGGCTCTCCTGAGGGTGGACACACACTTGTTTCGGGCTTTGTGAAAGGAAATGAGATTTCCTTTCCGTTGGATTTGCTTTCCAGGAGATGAAAGCAAGTTGTTTCTGGACAATAGCCTCACCACAAGATTCCGTGTACCATGGACGGGAGGAAGGTATGACAACTGAAGACGAGATGCGATAAATCTGTGCATGAGAGAGAGCAATTTACTTTGGAAGAATTCCCAGGATGAGTTGATGTCAGAGGCGGTAGAGATGGGAGACCAGTCCAGATGATTGATGGCTGCTTGAAGACCGTGCCAGTTGGCCTGAGTGAAATGCCAGACTCGTCGACGCTGAGGAGGCTCTCTGAGAATGGTCAGAGAGATGTCCACTTTAACAAACACATCATCAGATGAGCAATACTTGCGTTATATTGTACGAAACTGATGGTACCATCATAGGAATTATATATTGGTTGTACAATTGATTAATATTGTTATTGTACTGTTATTCTTGTGTGACCTTAAGACAATACTTGTTTGTTGGTAACAATTGGTGTGGTTTCACCATTGATCTTTGACATACAGAATAACACATCTTTCTGCCGTGACTCCTCTCGGGGCTCGGAGGTACACCGTGACCGGGGTTTGGGGAGGAGCACGTAACACTATCTCCGAGGGCCTTTCACTCTCACCGCAGGCAGGTAGGTAGGTAGGTAGGTGGGTGGTCTTTCTGTCTTCTACCGACTCCTCTCCGGCCTTGCTCCCCCAGCACTATCTGTGCCCTGTCCCCCAAATATTCCTATAGGTCGCACAAGATCTGCCAGCAACCCTCTTATGGTTAAACTGCTGAAATCTAGGGTCTCTGCTCACCTTCACTCTTTCATTGCTCTTTTCTCCCACCTCTGAAACAAACTCCCACACTCCCTTCAATTCCACTCCTCCCTCCAGGTCTTTAAAACAGCTGTTCACCACCATCTCTTATCTTCCCCAATCCAAAACCTTGATCTTTTCTACCCCTGCTAATTCACCCCAGATACACTTTTTTTTTGAAATTCCAACTTCTTTCCTGGAAGTCCTTGCAGTGTCCATATGTTTTATACCTCTCCCACCCCCCCCTTCCTCTCCCACCCCCCAAAGCCCTCTCCCTCCCACAGATCTCTCGATGTCCCTGCTCTCAAATGTTGTGTTTGTGTCCTTCCCCCTTTCTCCCCATCTTGTCTACCGCTCCCCTTATTATATGTTTTATGTGTCGGTTTGTCTTTCTGTGTGATTAATGTTAGCTCTTTCACGAGCCTCGATGTTGTATACAAAAAAAAAAAAAAAAAAAAAAAAAAAAAAAAAAATGCCAACATTAATTTTTGGATTCCTCATGCTCTGAGTATTCCAAAAATGTATAGTTTTGCTAATCTCCAAAAATTTTGAACGACAAAACAGTGAACCTGACTATAATGTGATGCTCTGGATAATCATTCATAAACCCTCATGACTGAGCACTTCTGCTAAATAAATCTTTCTGTTTTATCACTTACACAAGTACTTTTTCTGTCTGACTGTGTATGTTTTCCATCTAATTTCGAATCCCGTTTTTCAAAATCAATCCCTAAAATCAAAAGATACGGGGATAAAATGCCTAAAATTGAGGCATGAATATTTCTCCCCAGATTGTAGGAAAACGCATCTTGAGCAGTATAATTTTCAGATTTTCCTGGGTGAGGACCCCCAGACCCCCCCCCGCTACAGGCTTCGGGCCTTCGGCCCTCGCGTTCAGTTGCGCCCCCCCCCCCCCATTATTGGAAATCCTAGATCCACCCCTGACATAAGTATTCAGACCCTTAACTCAGTACTTGGTTGAAGCACCTTTGGCAGCGATTACAGCCTCGAGTCTTCTTGGGTATGACACGACAAGCTTTGCACACCTGGATTTGGGGATTTTCTGCCATTCTTCTCTGCAGATCCTCTCAAGGTCTGTCAGGTTGGATGGGGACCGTCGGTGGACAGCCATTTTCAGGTCTCTCCAGAGATGTTCGATTGGGTTCAAGTCAAGGCTCTGACTGGGCCACTCAAGGACCTTCACAGAGTTGTCCCTAAGCCACTCCTGCATTGTCTTGGCTGTGTGCTTAAGATCATTGTCCTGTTGGAAGGTGAATCTTCGGCCCAGTCTGAGGTCCTGAGCGCTGTTTCAGGTTTTCATGAAGGATATCTCTGTACTTTGCTCCGTTCATTGTTCCCTCAACCCTGACCAGTCCCCCAGTCCCTGCTGCTGAAAAACACCCCCACAGCATGATGCTGCCACCACCATGCTACACCGTTGGGATGGTATTGGGCAGGTGGTATTGGCCAGCGGTCCTTAGTTTCCTCCAGACAGACATGACGCTTAGAATTGAGGCCAAACAGTTCAATCTTGGTTTCATCAGACCACAGAATCTTGTTTCTCACAGTCTGAGAATCCTTTAGGTGCTTTTTTGCAAACTCCAAGTGGCTTTCATGTGTCTTTCGCCGAGGAGAGGCTTCCGTCTGGCCACTCTGCCATAAAGCCCAGATCGGTGGAGTGTTGCAGTGATTGTTGTCCTTCTGGAAGTTTCTCCCATCTCCACAAAGGATCTCTGGAGCTCAGCCAGAGTGACCATCGGGTTCTTGGTCACCTCTCTTACCAAAGCCCTTCTCCCCCGATTGTTCAGTTTCACCGGGCGGCCGGCTCTAGGAAGAGTCCTGGTTGTTCCAAACTTCTTCCATTTAAGAATTATGGAGGCCACTGTGCTCTTGGGAACCTTCAACGCAGCAGAATTTTTTTTTATAGGCTTCCCCAGATCTGTGCCTCGACACAATCCTGTCTCTGAGCTCTGCAGGCAGTTCCTTCGACCTCATGGCTTGGTTTTTGCTCTGATATGCATTGTCAGCTGTGAGACCTTAATATAGATAGGTGTGTGCCTTTCCAAATCATGTCCAATCAATTGAATTTACCACAGGTGGACTCCAATCAAGGTGTAGAAACATTTCAAAGATGATCAAGAGAAATGGGAGGCACCTGAGCTAAATTTCAAGTGTCACAGCAAAGGGTCTGAATACTTATGTCAATGTGATATTTCAGTTTTTTCTTTTTAATAAATCTGCAAAACTTTCTAAAATCCTGTTTTCTCTTTGTAGGCCTCAAGCTGACATCGTGTATCGTTCAATCCCGTTCCGAGGTCAGAGAGACTAAAAAATAATCACTGGTAATCTGAGTACGTGCCGAGTTGTAGCACATACAAAAAGTTTAACTAACAGATCCTGCCAGTTTGAAAGTTTTCCACGCGTTTATGTCGCACTACTTTGTCTTGCATCGAAGGCACTAATTTTGAATCTAGGCCTATCAGAACACTTGCTTGGGTCACATGACATACAAAATGGTGGCGCCCATGTCGCGCTGAATGTTTAGTCATGGCCTCGGGAAAATCGCGTTTAAAGTGCTTCATGCACTTTGAACACGTTGTGAATGACATAACTTCGCCGTTTACACCTCTTAGATGGAGTAAATATCGTGAATGCCTGCAGACATGGCTGCAATTGGACGGTGAGTGTCACAATCTTGCCAACAGACACCAGCATCTGGTCAACGTCGAGTTCACCAACACCTCCACGAGTCTATGATACACCTCCACGAGTCTATGATACACCTCCACGAGTCTATGATACACCTCCACGAGTGTATGATACACCTCCACGAGTGTATGATACACCTCCACGAGTCTAGGATCTACCTCCACGAGTCTACGATACACCTCCACGAGTCTACGATCTACCTCCACGAGTCTATGATACACCTTCACGAGTCTATGATACACCTCCACGAGTCTATGATACACCTCCACGAGTGTATGATACACCTCCACGAGTCTAGGATCTACCTCCACGAGTCTACGATACACCTCCACGAGTCTACGATCTACCTCCACGAGTCTACGATCTACCTCCACGAGTCTACGATCTACCTCCACGAGTCTAGGATCTACCTCCACGAGTCTAGGATCTACCGACACTGCTAATTATACCCCAAGTTATTGTGCAGGGTGGGACGAAACGAGCTCTGTTGTACAATGTCTGCATCGGTGGGTGATATTGGATATGCGTCCGCCTGTGTTCGATGTCAACCCACTGTTTACGTTTGATCTCGATTAAAGGTCACATGACAGAGGTAAAACCTCAGATGTTTCAAACTCGAGTTATGATCTGCAAAAATATTTTCAAAGGGCACATGTCCTGTGTTTAATCTGTCCATCTTTGCACAGCAGGCCATTGTGGTGTCAAATTTGGTTGTTGTTGTATCACTTCGGACAGTTCTCTCGAACAAGCCCGTGACACAAAGACAGCGGATCGATCTCCCAGAAACGACCCAGAGATCCCCCACATCTAGGATGGTGTGATCCACCTTCACGAAGTCAGGGCCACATCAGAGTTGGAGAAAGAGAGAAACAGGGACAAGAGAGAAACAGGGACAAGAGGGAAAGGGACGGTCCATGGGGACCAATCGGAACTCTGACCCTAATAAAGCGCTGACCTGACGAATCCGGGCAGCAGGACAGAATGGGGAAGATTTTGCCGCCGAATTGCATTGGGGGGAGGAGGGGGAAGGGTTCGACCACCATGAAGAAGCATCCGCGATATTTACTGTCAAGTTTGATTGAAATCCCTTCTCTCGTCCACAAGTTGTGGTAACCAAGATTTTAAATTAAAGGTCACATGACCATGGTCCCTTTGACCTTTTCAACCCAAAATCGAACCAGTTCATCTTTGCATTACAGTTCATACCAATTTTGTTATCATACCAATTATTACAGTTCATACCAATAAGCCAAAAACATAAGCGGTTATTCTGGAAACGAAAGTCCGGTACGGACCGACAACCGGACGGACAACCGTCCTGAGGAGGCATAAAAACGTGCACTGTATACTAATTTTAATAATAAAATGCTCACTATCACCTTGCTGTTGTACCTGAGCTAAATAATTGCTGATTAATTATACCTGAGATTTTCCAAGTATATTGCTTGATCTTGTGCGTTATTCTGTCTGTCTGTCTGTTTGTTTTTCTGTCTGTCTGTCTGTCTGTCTGTCTGTCTGTCTGTTTGACTGTCTGTTTGACTGTCTGTTTGACTGTCTGTTTGACTGTCTGTTTGTCGCCTACAGGTCACAATTTTCAACCGATCTTCACGAAATTTCACCAAATGGTAGAGTTGATAATAAGCAAGAAGCTTATTGTTTTTGGGATCAAAAGGTCAATAGGTAAACATAGGCCAAAGTTCACCAACTTTGTCGAATTTCTAAAATCCTCAATTTTCATCCGATTGCCTCGAAATTTTAAGAAGATTTGTGCTACTTGAGCCCGTGGACATTCAGAAGTTTCGCATACATCGAAGCCTGCATCTTTGCGTATTGACACGACGGTGAATAAACTATCATGCGATTTACTTCAGGTGTGTGCCTTATTATTATCTATGGATTGATACTTATTGTATCAATGGATTATCATGTATTCATCGGATTCATACCGCCGACCATAATACCAAGCTTCCCTACTCTACATTCACTATGCTATCCCTGGTCATCATGCGGTCCACATATGCATTTTTTTTTTTTTTTTTTTTTTTTTTTTTTTTTTGTATACAATATCGAGGCTCGTGAAAGAGCGAACATTAATCACACAGAAAGACAAACCGACACATAAAACATATAACATAGGGAGCGGTAGACAAGATGGGGAGAGAGGGGGAAGGACACAAACACAACATTTGAGAGCAGGGACCGAGAGACATGGAGACATCGAGAGATCTGAGAGAGGGCGAGGGCTTTGGGGGGGGGGGGGCGTGGGAAGGGGGCAGTGGGAGAGGTATAAAACATATGGACACTGCCAGGACTTCCAGGAAAGAAGTTGGAATTTCAAACAAGGTGGATCTGGGGTGAATTAGCGGGGGTAGAAAAGATCAAGGTTTTGGATGGGGGAAGATAAGAGATGGTGGTGAACAGCTGTTTTAAAGACCTGGAGGGAGGAGTGGGATTGAAGGGAGTGAGGGAGTTTGTTCCAGAGGCGGGAGAAAAGAGGAATGAAAGAGTGAAGGTGAGCGGAGAGCCGAGATTTCGGCAGTTTAACCATCAGAGGGTTGCTGGCAGATCTTGTGCGACCTGTAGGAATATTTGGGGGACAGAGCACAGAGAGAGCTGGGGGTGCAAGGCCGGAGAGGAGTCGGTAGAAGACAGAAAGACCACCTACCTGCCTGCGGTGAGTGAGTGAAAGGCCCTCAGAGATAGCTTCATCGCGGGAGATTCCAATAATTCTGAAAGCTTTGGTTTCAACAGCGTGAAGCCGAGCTAGGTGTGAGGCAGGAGCACCGGCCCATAGGGGAGAACAGTATTCCATTGAGCTGCGGATGAAAGCCTTGTATGTGGTGAGGAGCTCAGGTGTGCCGAGGAAGGACTTCGCACGACGGAGGATGCCCAGTCGGCGACTGGCTTTGGAGGCCAGCTTGGAAATGTGGTTTTCCCAAGAAAGATCATGGCAGATAGTGAGACCCAAAATCTTGAGCGACAGAACTTCTTGGAGAGGATTGTTGAGAAAGTAGATGGGAGGGTTGTCCAGTCGATCTTTTCGGAGAGACATAGTAAGAGTGTGAGATTTGTCAGGATTGAAAGACATGTTCCACTTGTTTGACCAGTCTGTGATTTTGTCCAGGTCTTCAGAGAGTGAGGAGGCAGCAGACTGCCGATCTGAGGGAAGAGGAATGGAGCGGCAGAGAGTGGAGTCATCAGCAAAGAGATAGAGAGGATTTTCGAGAGAGTCAGAGAGATCATTGATGAAGACCAGAAAAAGCACGGGGCCCAGAACACTGCCTTGGGGAACTCCAGCCTGAACAGGAAGAGGAGATGAGAGAAACCCATTCAGGGCCACACGTTGACGACGACTAGAGAGGAAGTCCGCCAGCCATGCGTGGAGATTTCCATGGATACCAAAGGAGGAGAGTTTGGTGAGCAGAGCGGGGTGCCAGACCGTGTCGAAGGCACGTGATATGTCGAGGGAGACAGCTCTAATTTCCTGTTTGGCATTGAGGACCTCCATCCATTGTTGAGACAGCAGAAGCAGCATGTCCAGAGTAGAGTGACCTGGTCTGAAACCAAATTGATGATCAGAGATCAAGCCATTGGAGAAGAGGAAAGATTTCATATCAGAAGCAATGATGGATTCCATGACTTTGCTGATAATTGGGAGAAGGCTGATTGGTCTGTAGTTGCTAGGATCTGTTTTTGCACCTTTTTTGTGCAAAGCGGTGATGTTGGCTGATTTCCAAGCAGATGGCAGTTGACCTTGAGCAAAAGAGAGGGTGAAGAGAACAGAGAGAGGGTGAGATAGAGCAGCAGAGCAGGATTTTAGGACCCGTGGGCTGATGCCGTCGGGTCCAGTTGCAGAATCAGAGTCGAGGGTTGACAGAAACTTTTCCACCTTGTCAGGAGGAAAGGACACGGAGTCCAGGAGCAGCAGGGTACGACTGGGTATGGTGGGTACAGAGAGGGATGGGTTTGGGACACAAGATTTAGAGGCAAACACAGAGTTGAGGCATTCAGCTTTTTCACGTGCGGAGTCAGCTGTGTAGCCGTTTGAGGTAAGGGAGGGGATGGAGGGGGAACAAACACCAGAAACGGATTTGACCAGACGCCACCAGGATTTGGAAGAGGGAGACAGATAAGAGAGTTCGGTCTTGAGAACGGAGAGATATTGTTTCCTGGCTCTCCTGAGGGTGGACACACACTTGTTTCGGGCTTTGTGAAAGGAAATGAGATTTCCTTCCGTTGGATTTGCTTTCCAGGAGACGAAGGCAAGTTGTTTCTGGGCAACAGCCTCACCACAAGATTCCGTGTACCATGGACGGGAGGAAGGGTATGACAACTGAAGACGAGATGGGATAAATCTGTGCATGAGAGAGAGCAATTTACTTTGGAAGAATTCCCAGGATGAGTTGATGTCAGAGGTGGTAGTGATGGGAGACCAGTCCAGATGATTGATGGCTGCTTGAGGCATTTTTAGTGTTGCCCCCTTCATCCGTTGTTTTCAAGACAACCACGAAACGTCGTCAATAAGCAGTATCCCTTCCATATGCCAAGCTTACCCATTTTCGAGAGGATATCTCTGATGGTTTCGAAAATATTTTGGGTTAATTTCGGAGAAATTCATTGAATTTTACAGTACGTACGTACGACAAAAGTACATTTTTTACATTTCCGCTGTATGATGCGTGCGTAAGTAAGAGCCTTCAAAACTGACAGGGCCACAGAACCATGGGAGGTCTGTGCCTAGCATAAATTCCTAGGCTGAATGATATGTACTGACGGAGATACCACGCCGCAAAGTCGGCACCGGAGCTAAAAATCCTCCTTTTTGACTCTACATGACCTAGTTTGACGTGGTCGTTCACGGAAACTGGCAGGATTTCAGAGTTAAACTTTTAACACAAGGTCAGGCATGTTGTATACAATAAAAAAATGCATAGAAATCGTAGTCCCACGAGTTCGGAACGAAACTCATTTTTTTGGCACTATTTCAGGCCTCAGCTTGAGGCCTATTGTCATTATGGGGTATTGAGTGTAGATTGATGAGGGAAAAAAATGAATTTAAACGATTTCAGCATAAGGCTGCAACATAACAAAATGTGAAAAAGTGAAGGGATCTGAATACTTTCTGAATGCACTGTATTATTTAATTAAAGGTTTCGTGGATTAAAGGGTATAAATAAATTAATTCCAGGTTTTTACCGCCGTTTTACCGTGTCTTATGTGCCACCTTATCTAACACGTTACATTAGTTATTCGTGCCTGTTGTTTGTCTCCTATATAAAATCCTAAGTTTCCTGTTTGGAATAATTTTCAATTTTGTTTAACTGCCAGGCAGGTAGACAGAGTAAAACAAGGACCGAAAGTCTAACAGCGGCATAGCCGGGCTTGTAAAACATTATAAACCACAAACACACATGATTAGCTTTTTAAACAGTCGCTAATGCTATTTATAACATTAAACAAACAAATTTAGAGGAATCCCAACATCCGTGAGGTAAGGTTTACTTACAGAACTGAGGGAAGATCTACTGTAATCTATATACCCCATAAGGATTGGGTTAATAACATGCTATCAAAAAATTGAGGCGAATTTCTTAATTCCGTGGTTGTTAGTACCGTACACCACTCATCATCGATTCATGAACCATACACCGCTTCAATCCATTAACTATGCATTCACGACATTGGGATTAAAGTGTTATGGTCATATTTACTATATTATTATTATTATTGTTATTATATTATTACGAAAACGATACTACTGAAACGATACACTACTGTATTAAGAAACCTGGGCTTAATTTGTCCGAAACGGCCCAAAGGTGAGGCATGAAGCATAAGGCCTATACGTACCATTTTGTTGGAAGAGACGTAACGTCTATACTTTCGATATTTGATGGTCATTTTAACAATCGGTTTGTTTGTGTTTCACACTGAATAAAAAACGTAAAGGTAGAGCATGGCGATTGTGATATATGACAGGTTTGACGATATGTTCGGCCTGAACGAAATTGGAATCAAAACGCCAGAGTGTGGAGAGTCAGCCGCCGTACCGCCGTAATCACGTCACCCTGTCATGTGACCAGATCCTCAGCTCTGATTGGTGTACGTTCGAGGGGACATACATACAGACAGACAAACACTGTTCTAGATGGATTTGCCCAAGGGGCTACGCCGTAAAAAATTATCTTACTCTTAAATAAATTGCTGCTCGATCATTAACTGACAAGACAGATGGACGGAAGGCAGGACATGAACCAATTGCTTCAATCCACTCTTCGCTTTGTGTGTGCTGGGTAATAATAACAATCGTGTATATGCTAAATAGCAAGTCCAATAACAAACAACAGTCAATTCATCCGAGCAAAACATCTACGAAACAGAAATTCTCATTTTTTGTAACAATACATTTCCTATAATTGGATAAATCATGGTGACAATGACACAGGCGGCAAATTCTTACCCGAAGCTCTGAATGGGGAAATGCAGTCGTAGAGAACATGGCTCTCCCGTTTGGCACGGATCCTCAAGTCCTCAAACAGCTTTTCCAACAAGCAACTCCAAGATCTCGAATCCCACGTGCTCTTCAAACCTCTCACACTTCAAATTCATTCTCTGGCTCTATCCGTGTTAACCTTGGTTTAAGTTAACGGCTTGCCAAAATTTAACCCCGCCTCCAAAAGGCCCCCATTGCCTCCAATGCAGCTCACACAACAAACAAGGGACAACCTTCATAATAAACCATTATCTTCAAAATGGAGTGTCACCATCTTCAAAATTGACGTGCCAACTCCAAAACGATACAGAACAATTTGCAATACTGCAAGACAGAAATGATGATACAAAGCTATTTGTATTGAATGTGCGCGCTATATATTACAGGTAAAACCTTAATTTACACAATAATGATATTTTTAACAAATCCAACGTCCATTACAGGCCAGATACCTTACAGTAAATAAACTTTAAATTACCCTTGCTATTCCCCAAATTTTCAACCCCAGTTCCTAAGTACCCTGTACCCTCCCACCCCACCCCAACCCCGTCCCGGTATTCAGAAAATGATTACAGCAGCTAGGCAGAGTACATAAAGCACAACCATTGCGAGCACATCAGGATGCCAGAAAATGGACAGAGAACATCTCTCAGGACATGTCTCCATCACAACGCCATTAGGAATCCCAGCCGCACGTTCAACCTCATCTGCACCTCCTTCTGCAACAGTCCCTGCTCCACCACGAAACCTCAAATCAAATTTCATTCCAAAAGCACTGCCAATCCCAGATCCGGTCTGTACACCAACAGCTTCGTCCCCAATCTCTAATTCTTCACCTTTCATTTCACCAACTTCATCACTTTTAACGATACAGTCATCAATGTTTGCACAAAGATAACTGGTCTCGTCTTCCACTCCTGTCTCATCACGTTCCATATCTTCTGCTCTTGCCCCATTTCCCGATTTTGCCCCATCACTTGCCACATCTTCCAATCTTGCCCCATAACTTAACACATCTTCCAATCTTGCCCCATCACTTACATCTTCCAATATTGCCCCATCACTTGCCAAGTCATCCAATCTTGCCCCATCACTTGCCAAATCAATCAATGTTGCCACATATTCCAATCTTGTCCCATCACTTAACACATCTTCCAATCTAGCCCCATAACTTACATCTTCCAATCTTGCCCCATCACATAACACATCTTCCAATCTTGCCCCATCACTTAACACATCTTCCAATCTTGTCCCATCACTTAACACATCTTCCAATCTAGCCCCATAACTTACATCTTCCAATCTTGCCCCATAACTTACATCTTCCAATCTTGCCCCATCATTTAAAACATCTTCCAATCTTGCCCCATCAATTGCCAAGTCATCCAATCTTGCCCCATCACTTGCCAAGTCAATCAATGTTGCCACATCTTCCAATGTTGTCCCATCACTTAACACATCTTCCAATCTTGTCCCATCACTTACATCTTCCAATCTTGTCCCATCATTTAACACATCTTCCAATCTAGCCCCATAAATTACATCTTCCAATCTTGCCCCATCACTTACATCTTCCAATCTTGTCCCATCACTTAACACATCTTCCAATCTTGCCCCATCATTTAACACATCTTCCAATCTTGCCCCATCACTTGCTAAGTCATCCAATCTTGCCCCATCACTTGCCAAGTCAATCAATGTTGCCACATCTTCCAATCTTGCTCCATCACTTGCCAAGTCATCCAATCTTGCCCCATCACTTGCCAAGTCATCCAATCTTGCCCCATCACTTGCCAAGTCAATCAATGTTGCCACATCTTCCAATCTTGCTCCATCACTTGCCAAATCATCCATTTTTGCCCCATCACTTACCACGTCATCCGATCTTACCCCATCGCTTGCCAAGTCAATCAATGTTGCCACATCTTCCAAGCTTGCCCCATCACTTGCCAAGTCATCCAATCTTGCCCCATCACTTGCCAAGTCAATCAATGTTGCCACATCTTCCAATCTTGCCCCATCACTTGCCAAGTCATCCAATCTTGCCCCATCACTTGCCAAGTCAATCAATGTTGCCACATCTTCCAATCTTGCTCCATCACTTGCCAAATCATCCATTTTTGCCCCATCACTTGCCACGTCATCCGATCTTACCCCATCGCTTGGCAAGTCAATCAATGTTGCCACATCTTCCAATCTTGCCCCATCACTTGCCAAGTCATCCAATCTTGCCCCATCACTTGCCAAGTCAATCAATGTTGCCACATCTTCCAATCTTGCTCCATCACTTGCCAAATCATCCATTTTTGCCCCATCACTTGCCACGTCATCCGATCTTACCCCATCGCTTGCCAAGTCAATCAATGTTGCCACATCTTCCAATCTTGCCCCATCACTTGCCAAGTCATCCAATCTTGCCCCATCACTTGCCAAGTCAATCAATGTTGCCACATCTTCCAATCTTGCTCCATCACTTGCCAAATCATTCATTTTTGCCCCATCACTTGCCACGTCATCCGATCTGACCCCATCGCTTGCCACATCTTCCAATCTCGACCCATCGCTTGCCAAATTATCCGATCTTGTCAAGTCATCCAATTCTGCCCCATCACTTGCCACATCTCCCACTCTTGTCCTATCTCTCCATATTACACAATCACTTGCTCCTTCTTGCACCGGACAAACAGCATTGAATTTATAATTTAACGAAATGTTTGTTGTTTCCTCCATTAAAACAAACAAAAAAACACTCCCGTGTAGTAATTTTAAGTACAGTACAAACAACTTCCTTCGGAAATCCTTTCCTTCTGCGAGCCGCCCAAACCGAACCAATCCCTCGCAATGTGTTTGAGTCAACACTCAACTCAACAGACGTGGTTACTTAAGGAAAAAGCTTCACTTGGTCTTATAGTTATATGCCATTTTTACGATCTCTTAAATGGTAGACGTACGGTACAGATAGTTTAACATTTGCTTAATTTTATCATTTTTATACAACTAGTTAATGAACGACGCTGAATATATAAATTGTGGAATAACAGCCTCGCTGCACGAAACCATTATACACCCCAATCAATCCCGGGCCCTTTATGTGCGCCAGCTGGCTGCGTTGTTCCTCGAGTCGGTGTATTGTCAGAACAAACACAAAACGTCGTTTCTGAGAGTTGATTGAGCTATATTTCGCGCTCATGTACAAACATCGTATCAGCCCAGTCATAGAACCGAGAAGGGGTGGCAAAGGGAAACTACACAAGCTGAGGAGTTCTCAGGTGACGTCATGTCCTCAACGGAACAACAACAACAACAACCATACTGGCGGTGTATCGTGTATGTTCAACAGACCTCATTTCCCTGCATCACTTCTAATCTTCCTCACTTATTTCACCTCCTAGCTCCTACCCATCACCACTCCACTTAGTCTAATTTCGATATCACTGTCTATTTTCATCACTATTCACTCCTCAATTATATTTATTGATTTACCCAAACGACGCATTACCTGCAATGATGAAATTAGCGGGGGTGGACATACCATTCTCGGAGCCATAGAATACTACTAGTACCCTACTGCAAAGCCGCAATGAGCCGGCGAAGCCAAAGCCTCTTGTCACTATTTTACCCATCACTATGGCATCAGTAGGTTAGGTAGTTGGTAGGTGTAGGTGCCATATGTAGTTCAAAATGACACCATTTGCATTCTGGATGAGATTAAAATTTATAAAATCTCCTTCTTGATTAACTCGGTGAATAAATTGATTAGATTTTTGAAATATGCACCCATTGGTCGGACAGCTACCGGACTACACCCACATCTGGCGCTTCACTCCACCCATCATGGCACTGAGAGAAAATTATATGGCCACCATCTTGGTTTTCTGGTGTGCCCTTTTGTGCTCTGCTGATTATACACTGCCCAGGTTTGTTGCGTTAGATTTACATTGGCTTTGATTGGAACAAGTGTTATTGACGATGAGAACTTTAGCGAGGAAGGAAAAGACGTCCGAGGCGTTCGGAATCCGAGTCGATCCTTTATTCCAACCGGCGAAGCCAAAGCATACCCCCACGGAGGTATATAATAAACCTGGAGAGCCAATGACGGCTGTCGGCTGAAGCTAGCGGAAGTTGCTTGGCGGCCATATTGGGAAGCCGATTGTGTCTGCGTCCGTGTTTGATCTCACAATCAGCTGATCTCACAATTTCTGATTCATTTTGGATGCTTACCGACTGTAAGGAGTCTTATTTGTGAACGCGCTGTTTCAAAATGCCACAGTGTGTTGCATTTGACTGCACAAATACCTCAGGGAAGGCCTCCACATGCACATTTCACAAGTAAGTGACAAACCGCGATCGCGGGTGTTCTGCTTTTTCAGTTTTTGGCGTGGTCACGGTGGTGGGGCTAGGTAATTAAGTTTCAATGAAGTTTCAATGAAGTTTGAACACTGTGTTTGAATTTGATGATGTTAGACCACGCGCAGGGTGTGCAATACGACACAGATCTCAAATATAACTGTATTGTGTATTCACTAGGGCTATGTGAGTATGTCAGACTGATGTCTGATTGACTCATTCATTGATTCAGATTGAAGTATCGAGATTGACTCGTCAGCTCGTGATCATTGTCAAGTGATTTAATTTGTGATGAGCTTAATTTAATTGTCCAGTCTACTACTGTCAGGGTTTCCATGCCCTCCTGTGTCACTCGTGAGCAGAAAGAGCAAATGGGGGTTACTTGTGGAAGGTACGAAAGTCCGACACATGGCAAACATTAGCAGATGAAGTTGTATTTAACTATACATATGAAACTCAAAATATTATTTTGATATGGAGTCGTTTTGACTCGGATGTTTTGACTGCCCTCTGAGGTTTTGACCCGCAACCACATTTTGTGAGCACAATGTATTTTGTTTCAAGGTTTCCAAAGGATAAGGACTTGTGCTCTCGATGGACATCTGCCCTGAGAAGGGAGTCCTTCTACCCCACCCCAGGCACCACAGTTCTGTGCAGTGATCACTTCAATGAGAGTGACTTCGACAGGACTGGTCAAACCGTCCGACTGAAGCCGAAGTCCGTCCCCAGCTGTTTCAACTTCCCAGCACATTTAAAGAAGGTAAACTATGCTATGTTGGTATTCCACCTATGTTAGGTTGGTATTCCCCATACAGTGGTGCCCACTTAAAGTCATACCGCTTATTTGAATATCCCGTCTATAGTCCTAGAATAGTGAAATCCAAAACCAGTTCCTATATAAACTATAGTGAATCTTCCCATGTAATGTCATAGAATAATGTCATATCCCACTTAATTTCATAGTCAAATTGCTCACAATTGATTCCAAGCATAGTTATTTCCCAATTATTATCATACCTTCCTGTGGCCTCGCTCATTAACTCTGCCATCTGGCTAGGCGGCAGTCATGCATGGCTGATTATCACACCTACAAGTCACAAGACTGAATTCATTCTCTGCATACATTGATCCCACAGAAAACATCGTTTCCATTCTCAGGGCCGCCGCCATTTTGAATCCTGCCCATTGGAATATCCCGGATATTGCCATAATTTCATCCTGCACAGGGGGTATGATAATAAGCGGGCTCCACTGTATTATGTTGGTATTCCACCTATGTTATGATAGTAACCCATCACATGCCATGTCTGCTGCTTCATATGCAGCTCCTAAGACATAGTTTTATGGAGAACAACTCAGTTGCTTTTTAAAAAAATTAGAGCTGAGCCGAATCCCATTTTGTACACTTTCTTGGCATTTCCCCCCCGAAGCTTTGTTGTAATAATATTTAACAAAATGTTTAGTCTTTGAAACAATGTTACAATACGTCCAACGCAGTCACATCTATTTCTAATTAGAACCCCAATCTAATGAACGAAGCTTCTAAGCATTCGGCTCAGCCCTAAAAACAACTTAATGAGTATTAATGGTTCACCTTTTCTTTTCTTTCCAAATAGGTTACAGTTTTGAGGAAAGCGCCAGTGGCCAGGTCTGTCATCCAAGAAGATACACCAGAACCTCAAGCCACTACTCAAGATCCTGAACCTGAGGCGGGACCCTCATTTCAGACCACAGATCACTCCTACTCCGTCACAAGTCCACTGGTATTGAAGCACAAGCTCGATGAAGCAGTCCACAAGCTGGACAACTTTCGAAAAAAATTAAAAGTGAGTCAGCAACACAACAGAAGGTTAGCCAGAAAAGTGGAGTCCCTGAATACCATCGTGGAAGACCTGAGGGAGAATGGGATGGTCACCGACAATTGTATTGAAATGCTCAACACAACATTCTCTGGTGTGTCAAAAGCTATTGTGATCAGAATGCTGAAGAACAAAGGCAGCGGCACTTCATTTATTCACCTTCATGAGTTCACCAACACTTCATGTAAATATTTAAACTGTAAAAGATGTGTTGCATGAGATGTCTATATCTCCGCTCCATTATTCATGTAACAATTACCATGTCCTGCTGAACGTTCCATTGCAACATGTAAGTCTTGTATGTTATGAATAGCAAAAACTTCCGAAACCCAAGAATTGTGTGGGTTAACTACATGACAGCGTTTCATGTCATTTATGTGACTGACTCACTGTTGATGTGTTGCTGACCCATGTCAGTGTAGAATAAACTCTGGTTATCATTATATCTGCGTGGTTTCTAACATCTCGGTAATAGAAACATACACATCTTAGTTACAATATAATGACTGAATTAAGTAACATCATATAACATGACAACACATCAGATCTTTATATTGAGGAATATTATTGAACAAGCCAAAGAATGGCAAACGACGATGTACCTCAATTTTATAGATTTCTAGAAAGCTTTCGACTCCTTGCCCAGAGAATGTCTGGGTCATAATGAAGAAATACAGCATACCTGGAAAATTAGTGAACCTTGTAAAAGCCCTTTACCAAGACTTTCAATGTGCGGTCGTCGACCAAGGTGAAACAACAGAATGGTTCAACGTGAAGACAGGAGTTAAACAGGGGTGTAACATGTCAGGATTCTTATTCCTACTAGTGGGTGATTGGGTCATGAGAAGAACGATAAAGAACACCGAGCGGTAATTTTGGGCACTTTTTTCTCAAACAAGCTCTAAACCATTGGATTCCCCAGGAAAAATGCGTCTAGCAACAACTTCAAACTTAATGAACACCATTTCCTTAAAGAACGGGATTCTGAGCCCGAATATCAGTTCAAATATTAGTATTCTATATTAATTAAATAGTCGGCGGTCCTAAAATTCGCTCCAGCTGCATCATCAGTGCGCCACGCCTTTGCTTTGACAGGCTTTGTTTACAAAACGATCGGCTTCCCAATATGGCCGCCAGACTATTTCCGGTGGCTTCACGGCGGCTAATGCTGCGAGGTGGCCAATTGGCTCTCCAGGTTTATTATATACCTCCATGCATACCCCCTCGTCTCTCTTCCGGTTGCAACCGGTTCCGGAAAACCCTCGATCAACCCGCGCTCAAGCATATTTACATAATATGAAAATACGCATTGCGTAGAGTGAGAGCTTCGTCGACAATGGTCAGTCATTCGAGTGCGCAGCCCTCGCAAACATCTGTAGGCCTAGGCCTAGCTAGGCTAAGGTTGTTTGATCTTGGGCTTAGAATTATAAATGAAGTCGGTGTAGATGGTGGAAAACTGAAATTGGTGTACCTGGCTTAAATGAAGTCGGTGTAGCTGGCGGAAAACTGAAGTCGGTGTAGCTGTTGGAAAAAAGAAGTCGGTGTAGCTGGCGTAAATGATGAGCGGTTTTGAATTCAAAATCCGTTCTGTACAGTACTGTATTGTAATTTATTGATTTTAATCACCAGGTGAAAATAATTTATCGGTCGCGCCAGACCAAAGCAAGATCACGTGAGCAAGATGGCGGATCATGGAAGGGACAAGATGGCGGATCATGGAAGGGACATTTGAAATGACAACATTAAATTTTGTTCCCAAGGGAATGGGGAATGACAGTGAAATTTTGAATGGATTTACATATACATGCAATAGAGGTTCACTTACAAAGCTCTCTATTAAAAATCTTAAGATATATGAACCACCTCATGAGGTACCACCAGCTACACGACCTTAGTCACTACACCCAACAAATTAAAACACAGCAAGGCTAAGAGATGAAGTAAACATTAAAAACAATACCTATTATTATAATTAAATAAAAACAACATCAGAGAATGTGGGATTCTAGTGTATATAAAATGTTTGACGTCACCGGAAATAGATATATCGCCATACTGCAAATACAAGATGGCGGATCATGGAAGGGACATTTGAAATGTCAACATGAAATTTTGTTCCCAAGGGAATGGGGAATGACAGTGAAATTTTGAATGGATTTACATATACATGCAATTGCCATAGAGGTTCGCTTACGAAGCTCTCTATTATAACATCAAAGGCAAAATGATTCTGCTGCAGGACCCCAAAAAATCGAATCACATGTCAAATAATAATTAATATGAAAATACGCATTGCGTAGAGTGGGAGCTTCGTCGACAATGGTCAGTCGAAAGAGATATGAACCACCTCATGAGGTACCACCAGCTACACTACCTTAGTCACTACACCCAACAAATTAAGACACAGCAAGGCCAAGAGATGAAGTAAACATTAAAAACAATACCTATTATAATTAAATATAAACAACATCAGAGAATGTGGGATTCTAGTGTATATTAATCACGAGGTGAAAATAATTTATCGGTCGCGCCAGACCAAAGCAAGATCATGTGAGCAAGATGGCGGATCATGGAAGGGACATTTGAAATGACAACATGAAATTTTGTTCCCAAGGGAATGGGGAATGACAGTGAAATTTAGAATGGATTTACATATACATGCAATTGCCATAGAGGTTCGCCTCTCATCAGAACGCACAGTAATCAAGCGTTATATTACGTAAATTACTTAACAGAGCATTAAATGGGTTTTCCAATCACGCTGTTCATATTTTAAGAGTGCTTTTATGTGTTTATGTGTGCATAAACGCATTTAAATGTGTGAGTGAGTCCATGCCTTTGCACACCACCAACTCCATCTCTAGCAGCTGTGCAGATGAAGCAGCAGGTATAACAACTGGAGTCAGCCAGTCAGTGTGCTGCAGGGACGAAGATTTGGTTCATCAATCTCCAAAGGAAAAACGGCTGATGGCCCAAACTCACTTTGCCTTGGAAGGGCCCGTGAGTCATCCTGTCACAAGTCTGTCACAAACTACAGTCCAAAAAGGTCCGAAACAAGATAGGGATGATGTTGGTTCAGAGAGTAGCTAACAGTATTGCCATCACATAACAATCCCTACATCACTGCCTCCAGACTATGGTCGAGGGCTAGGCTGAGCTAAAAGTATTAGAAGCTCCTATATTTCATTTCTGCATAAGTATAAGAAGCTCCAATATCATTTCAGGGACTTTTTGCAGCTTCAGTTGTCTTTCCTACTTTTCTTTTTTTTATCAACTTCGAATAACCAATCACAAATGCAGATAATTATGGAATGCTGTAATTTAAGATGTCCATACAGTTTGAAAGAAGTTGATGATCATGTACTGATATTATAACATTGTACTCAGGCTGCTAATTTGTACAGTCTCAGTATGTGGCTACACTACAAGAGTAATCAAGTACTGTGGTAACCAGTAAAATGTTTGAAGAAGCTTGAAGCAATAACTGATGAAGTGCAAATGAGGCAGTGATGTAGGGATTGTTATGTGATGGCAATACTGTTAGCTCCTCTCGAAAGCAATATCATCCGATCTTGTTTAGAACCTATTTTAGACTGTAGTTTGTCATCCCGAGATTGCCTTTTCAATTTTGAATCATTGTTTTTATTCACCTGTGTACATACAAGTGCATGTATATATATATATATATATATATATTGTTGTGAATATGAGAATGTGTTTTTTTTATTTTATGGTGGTGGTAAAATGTTGTAAAAGGTTGTTGTAAAAGGTTGTTGTAAAATATCACCCCTCCTCCCTCCGTTGTGGTTGTATAAAGGTCAAAGGGCGTTCCCGTAGTTAGTCCATAGAAAAACATACATGTAGGTCACGATATATCTTTTCTTTTGATAGTTATCTCTTATTCTGTGTTTTAGGATAAGGCTGTGTCTCCCATTAATTAAAAGTACTCCATTGCACCAGTGAAAGAGAATAGACCCCCTTTCCTTCCCATCCCCAAAAGCCTCGATTGCCCATATTACCTCCCCTCCGATCCAATTGCCGCCATTGGCCACGAGGCAGGGTTGGGGAAGAAAGGCGTGTCTCCACCTCGTCATAGAGGGGGAGGAGTGAACCAGCCCCGCTCGACCAACCATGAGCCAGGGGTTTGGCTACAGAGGGCGGAGGAAGAGCGGTGGGGGAGGTTCGCAAAGGTTGAGGGGCGGGGGCCTATATAACCCAAGGCAGGGGTGTGGCAAAGAGAGAGGCCTTGGAGATGAGTTGGTCTGAGTCGGTTGCCAGAGGAGGGTCAGTGGTTGCGGTGGTGAGGAGTGAGAGAAAAGAAGAAAGAGTGAGGGTTTGGACCAGACAGGCAGACGGGAGATGAGCCTTTACCGAGAGACGAGAGGGAGTCCAAGGAGTTGAGTCCAACCAAGAAGTCCAGAGTTGAACTGCAGCTCGAGCCACCGCAACTGCATTTGCTGCAGCTGGAGCCACCGAAACAGCAGCCACAGCAGCGTGAGGCCTGGACGGCAGTTTGGAGCACGGCCGCGGAGGAGCGGCGGCTGCCCAACGAGTCAATCGTGCTGAAGGACCAGTGGACCTCCCTATCCCGCCAGCCATCCATCTCCCGCCAGTCCTATCATCAATTCCCCGCGTGAGTCAGTGTTCTGTTTGTGCTGTCCTGGGTTAGTTAAGTCTGTAGATAAGCTAAATTTGCACTGTGTCATCTGCGTCTTGTACTTGTAAATAAACTGAATTGCTTTTTGTTGCTTGTGTGTAAATAGTAAATAAATTCAGTAGTAATATTTCAAACCTTTTGTCTTTCGTCTTGGCCTTCTTTTTCCTCTTTGCATTCGTCGCCTTTGTCTTTTCCCCATTGGGCAGCTACGGTGCGATACGGCCAAAGTCTGGGTGAATCGGGTGAGTTTGTTAGGTCGCGGTCTTACACCACCGCTCGGTCTATAACATCCAAACCGCGATCTGTAACAATATATTGTTGCGAATATGGAATTTGGCCTCCATATCCGCTTGTAAATATTCCCCTATTTCTCCAATACTCCCCAACTTTCCCCAATCCCCCATTCCCTAGTCCCATTGCATGTAAATAACACTCAGTAGAGCCGACCTTCCCCTTATTCCCCCATTAAATGTCGTGCCCAGGTCCACCGCACCACACGTAGACAACTTTCGGACATCTTGCTAGTTATTCTTAATCTATGTCAGTTAAGGACTCGTTTCCATTAATTCTGACTCTTCGTTGCACCAGAATGTGATTATATGGCATCAGTAGTGAGTTTAGGACCTTTCCCATACCCCCTTCCATCTTCTTCCCCAACAATTACAACAACAACAGAGGAGATGGCGGCGGCGCGGGGGAGGATGCGTCCTCACACCGGCTCGATTAGCGCCATTGACCACGCGCTCCACGGGGTTACCACGGAGGGGCTGGCTGTCAGCTCCTCCTCAAGGGCGGAGCCTGGTAACCCCCCGCACCCAATCAGAAGGGCGGACCGATTCCATCTGGGGCGGCGCTAGCGAGCCGAGGGCGTGTCACTCCCCGCCGGATATACGTGGCGACTTAGCGGACGTGAGAAGAGATGCGCCCCCAGCTGGAGAAAGAAGTACCTGCGCGCGCTGAGTCAGAGGCGCCCCGCCTGAGAAAGAACGTTTCCTGCGATCGCTGAGAGGAAGCGAACCCGCCTGGGAAAGAACGTTACCTCCGAGCGCTGTGACCTCCCCGCATCTTTGGACCGGACTGGACCCTGCCTTGAGCCAAGAGTGCACCTTGAGCCATCGCTACTTGCCTTTCCTTGCCATCAATCCCCGTGTGAGTCAGCCGTTGTCCCGTTTACCTGTCGTCTGTCCGGGGTTAATATAAGAGTGTGTCTAAGTGCCTGTCTTCCTGTGATATACCTCTAGCCCCTGTAATCTAACCTTTCCTTACGAATATAATTGAGAATCGAAACATTGGTGTCTGTCATTATAACCCAGCCGGGTGTCTTCTTTTTCCTTATTGAGCCAGCGTGGCGCGGCTTCGTCAACGTTCGGGTACAATCGGGTAATTTGTGCGGACACGACGGCCATTCCGCTCGGCCCACCTTAACACCAAAGTCGTGTCTGTAACAATATATATATATATATATATATATATATATATATTTTAGGGTGGTCCAAAAATGCAAAAAAAGCACTTTTTTATCTGGTTTTGATGCTCTATTGGATTATTGTTAGCAATTGTCTAAATCATTCACCCAAAAAATATTTTGCATCTGAGTCATCTATAAACTCATACACACTCAACATATAAATGTCATTTTGGTCAATTTTAATGACTTACAAAGACTTTAGAAATATTTTTTTCCTAAATAATGTCATTGATGGTACATACCCCTGTGAAGTCCTCATGGTCGAAACATGAGTCAGACATGTATGAACATGTTTCAAACATGTTTCAAGCATTGTCAAACATGTTTCGACCATGATGATTTCACACTCACAGGCGCAAGCGCATGCAAAAAGTCATGAACCACAAAATGGCTTAGTACAATAGTGCATGTACTTTTCCCACCTAGGTTGCTATTGGCTTGTTCTCATTTAGCCAAATTTGGTGAAAAACGCCATATTTCAATTGAAGTGTGTATGAGTTTCTACATGGAATTGAGCGAAAATATTTGGTGGGTGAATGTTTTAGACCATTTCTAACAATAATCCGGTAGAGCATCAAAATCGGAGAGATCGATGTTTTTTGGACCACCCTAATATATATATATATATATACACAGACTTGGCATTTAATATGGAATATTTTTTTTCTAGGGGTGAACTTACTTTTCAAGATGTCTTAGAACCAAAAGTTCATTGGAATTATGTTGAAATTATTCTAGATTTTGTTAATGTGACCTTTAAAAGAAACAAAAACCACATTTGACATTTCGAAACAAATAAATTGATCCTTGAAAGTCCTTTATTCATATATAAACTGATATCGAACTCAATTCATGGACAGTACTGTGTTAAACTTCTGTACGTTTTCCAGAAGTATCTCTTTATTTTGCACATTAGCCAAATTTTTTTGTAACAAAAACAAAAGTTAAATTACGACTGGGATTACGGACAGTAAAATTACAGTTCAGTACTTCGTGTAACCCCCGCGAGCATTCAGGAGAGCACGCACACGTTGTGGCATGCCGTTCACGAGATTTGCCAAGGTTTGGACAGGAATCGCTTGCCATGCAGTGATAATAGCCTGCTGCAATTCACGCACAGAGGTCGGCTGCTGGTCCAAGTGGTTGATTTGACGCGTTAATTCTGCCCACAAGTTCTCTATCGGATTCATATCCGGGGACATGGCAGGCCACTCCATATGCTCTACACCACGGTCAGCAAGAAAGTGTTGGATCATGCAAGCATGATGAGGCCGTGCATTGTCATCTTGGAAGACAAAGTTTCCTCGAAAGGTTGCACGAGCAAATGGAAGCAATGTTTCTTCCAGAATGGCCCTGGACTTGAACTGGTTCAGGTTTCCATTCAGAACAACCAGGTCAGTTTTGCCCCCTGCATGAAAAGCAGCCCTAACGGTCACCCCACCACCTCCAGCTTGGACTCTTGGCACTATACAATCTTCGTTGTAGGCTTCATGCACTTGTCTGCGCACTCGGACGCGGCGATCTTGACGATAGACCAGAAATCTAGACTCGTCACTGAAGATCACGTGATTCCAGTGTCCTGGCTGTCATTGACGGTGCTCTCTGGCGCACTGCAATCGGCGCTGGTGGTGTTGTCTGGTCAGGCGTGGCTTTCTCAGGGGACGCCTGGCACGATAGCCTGCTTGAACCAGTCGTTGGTTGAATAGCCTTCTGGATACAGGCACATTTGTCAGTTGCTGCCACTCAGCCCCAAGTCGATTAGCTGACTTGGTACGGCCATTGCGGACTAACCGGTGCAGCTGGCAATCATCCCTCCTTGTGGTTCTGCGGGGACGTCCTGGCCTCGGTATTGGAGTAGGGACACCCCTCTGAGCATTTCGTTTCAGGATCTTTGACACCTGACCTTGACTGATGCCATACTGCCGAGCAATAGCACGCTGTTTCATGCCGTAATTTCGTAAAGCTACCACTCCATGACAAACAGCATTGTCGAGTTGAAGGACCATCTACAGAGGAAGCGGCAATAACTTTTGGAGACGTGCAGCAGTTGTTTTCCACTAATACAGAACGCAACAACCCTTGTATACCCGACTGTGAAGCCAATCATCAAATGCACCTGTCCGTACATTCTGCCACGCCACCTGTGATATAATCCTGTTGTTGACCTCTTGCTGCGACAGCCAATCAGTGACATGGTTCTTTTAACAAATAAATCACCAAAGTGTAAAAGAAACTCACCAGATTGATATACTGAGTGAAGAAAGTAAACCCAAGTCAAGAGAAAAAAAATATTCCATATTAAATGCCAAGTCTGTATATATATAGCCTCGTGTTGGCTTAGCGGTTAGGGTGCTGGCTTGGGATCCTCGGATCCTGGGTTCGAATGCCAGTCGATTGCTGAATTAACGCCAGGGTGGTAGACTCAGCCTGTCATCCTACCGAGGTCGGCAAATTGAGTACCAGCTTGCTGGGATGAATGACCACGGTGTGTACCCCAATTTGGAATAGGTACACCGTATGCCTGTGCATCGTAAGAGCGTGACCAAAGGTTGGCATCAGGAAGGGCATCCGGCCATAAAAACATTGCCTCAAACAGGGAACCATGATTGTCATGGGGCCCGCAAGGCTAACCCCCGCTTTAACGGGGAAAATGGCCTTAAAACGATCATTCATATATATTGTTACCGATCTCAACGTCGGCCCCTTTTCCCCTTAAGAAGGGGGGGATTAATCCCCTTGTTTGTGACTGACTGACGTGAGTCCTGAAGCTGCTCAGCTCCCTCCAGGGAGGCAGGTGAGCAACCTCGTTCGTGACCGCGGACAAGATGTTAATTGCCGAGCGGATTAGCAGCCGCGGCACGAACCATTAGCAAGTAACTAGACCCGATTCTGAAACGTTGGCCAAATCGTGCCACAGGTATTCAATGAGGGAAAAGACAAGGACGAACGGATGTGAAGGAAAGAAGGCAAGGTAGGAAGAACAAATATAATTTATTACTAATATTTACACAATCAAAAGTAACCAAGGAGAAGGAAAGATACGAAAATAAAGACAGAAGGATGGAAGGATCAGAAGACACAGTGCAAATACTAACTTATCTAAACAGGCTTAACTTATACCCCAGGACAACACAGAAGACGGACGACAATCAGACTTACACAAATGGGGAATGAAGGCAGGAACGAATGGCTGGAAGGGGAGGAAGGTTCAGTTGGAGCTTGCTCCCGCACGGGACGTCGGGCTCGACCTCGACGGCCACCGATTCCACAGCAATTGGTTCCCGCGTAGCAGCGGGTCGAAGCTGCGTGTCACAGGGGGGCTGGACTACGGAGGTCTCAAAGCTGCGGTTTGTTCACTCAACTTTCGCAGTGCCCACTCCTCCACTGAACTCGACTTTATTGCTCCTCCTCCACTGAACTCTCAACAACAACCACCGGTGGACTGCTCCTCCTCCACTGAACTCAACTCGCTCCCGGTGGACTGCGGTGGGAGGCGACGGGCGACGGGTTTTATAGCGCCACACCCTGGAACGTTCGCGAAACTCCCCGATCGTTCTCTCTCCGCCCTCTCAAGCCAAACCCCTCGTGCTTGGTTGGTTGATCGGGGCTGGCTCACTCCTCCTTCCGATGACGAGGGGCGGAGACACGCCTTTCTTCTCCGAACTGACCGCGTGCTCAATGGAGGGCGAATGCAGTTGGCAATGCGATTGGAAATGGAGGCTTTGGGAATGGAGGCTTTGGGAATGGAGGCTTTGGGGAATTTGAAAAGGGAACTATCTTATTTCAATTCGGTGCAATGCAGAGTCAATTAATGGGAAACACAGCCTTAAACTAATACACATAATAAGGAAATAACTATTTAGAAGGGTATATGGTGGCCTACGTGCATGTATATGGACTAACTAAGAGGACGACCTTTGACCTTTACACACAAAGCTGAGGTATTTACAAGAATTCATTACACTTACACAGGGTGATATTTACAACAATAAAAAACACAGGATTCTCAAATTCGCAACAATATATATATATCTATATATATATATATATATATATATATATATATATATATATATATATATATATATATATATATATATATATATATATATATATTACCGGTAGTGTGTGTATATATCTAAAACTTTTTACCGGTAGTGTGTGTGTGTGTGTATATATATATATATATATACATATATATATATATATATATACACACACACACTACCGGTAAAAAGTTTTAGAACACCTCAATTTTTAACAGTTTTTATTGAAATTTACGCAGTATAATGTCTCAATGCACTCTGAAATTAAGCATAGAACAAATAAACAATTGGAGATAAAACGAAATCATAGAATCATTTTGTTTAACAAAATTTAATTTCAATTTTTGACTCAGCAAAGTAGCCACCTTTTGCAGATATAACCGCCGAACACACTCGTGGCATTCTTTCTTCAATGGAAATCAAATATTGTTCGGGAAGTTCTTCCCAACACTATTGCAGAAGTTCCCACAAATGTGTTGCACTTGTACAGTCACGTGAAAAAGTAAGTACACCCCATGTAAAGTTTTGACTTTTTCAACATATTTCAACATACAGCTATTTGATCTTCATTTCAACAATATTGATAGATAAAGGTGATATAATACAACAAATATCATGAAACATTTACATTTTGTAGTCCATTGTATAATTTAAATATACATAAATGCAAATTTCGCATGTGGAAAAAGTAAGTACACCCTTGGCTCTAATAGGTGGTATTGCCCCATTTGGCAGAAACAACCTCAAGTAGGCGTTTCTTATAACTGTCTACCAGTCTCTGACATCGACTGGGAGAAATTTTTGCCCACTCCTCCATGCAGAATTCTTTCAGCTGTGCGATGTTTGAGGGGTTTCGTGCATGCCCAGCTCGTTTCAAATCCCCCCACAACATCTCGATGGGATTTAGATCCGGGCTTTGACTTGGCCATTCCAGAACCCTCCATTTCTTTCTTTTCAGCCATTCCTTGGTGGATTTACTGGTATGTTTAGGGTTATTGTCATGTTGCAAGGTCCACCTTCGGTTGAGCTTCAACTTTCCAACAGATGGCCTCACATTATCCTCAAGCACCCTCTGGTACAATGAAGAATTCATAGTGGATTCTATGATGGTGAGCTGCCCAGGCCCTGATGCAGCAAAGCTGCCCCAAACCAGAATATTACCACCACCATGCTTTACAGTTGGTATCACGTTCTTGTGGTCAAATGCTGTCTTTGGTTTTCGCCAAACATGTCTTCTGGTACTGTGGCCAAATAGCTCTACCTTTGACTCATCTGTCCAGAGCACATTGTTCCAGAAGTGCTGGTCTTTGCCAAGGTGTTCATTGGCAAACTTTAGTCTTGCCTTGATGTTCTTTCTGGACAGCAAAGGTTTCCTCCTGGCACACCTTCCATGTAGATCAAATTTGTGCAGCCTCTTTCTAATGGTATACTCGTGCACTTTGACATCAACAGTGGCAAGAGCTACATGTAGGTCCCGTGATGACATTCTGGGGTTCTTAGAGACTTCTTTCAGCAACTTGCGGTCTGCTCTCGGGCTGAACTTGCTGGGGCGGCCTGGCCTGAACAAGTTGGCAGTTGTTTGGAAGCTTCTCCACTTGTAGATGATCTTCCGGACAGTCGAATGATTGATTTAAAATTGTTTGGAGATCTTTTCATATCCTTTCCCAGACTCGTAGGCATCTATAACCTTCTTTCTGAAGGGCTCAGAGAGCTCTTTTGATCTAGGCATGGTGACGCCACACACTTCAACAACAAAGAGCAAACCAAACTAAATGTCTGAGGTTTAAATAAGACAGGTTTCTCCAAGATCCTCTCTAATGATGGTCTAATCATTTGCACCTGAGCTGGTGCAGCTCATTCTAATTTTAGGTATTTGAATTAGTGATAAATGTAGGGGTGTACTTACTTTTTCCACATGCGAAATTTACATTTATGTTTATTTTAATTATACAATGGACTACAAAATGTAAATATTTCATGATATTTGTTATATTATATCACCTTTATCTATCAATATTGTTGAAATTTATCAATCACCTATCTATCTACATATCTATCAATCACCTCCCTCTCTCTGTTCTCTTCACCCTCTCTTTTGCTCAAGGTCAATTGCCATCTGCTTGGAAATCAGCTAACATCACCGCTTTGCACAAAAAAGGTGCAAAAACAGATCCTAGCAACTACAGACCAATCGGCCTTCTCCCAATTATCAGCAAAGTCATGGAATCCATCATTGCTTCGGATATGAAATCTTTCCTCTTCTCCAATGGCTTGACCTCTGATCATCAATTTGGTTTCAGACCAGGTCACTCTACTCTGGACATGCTGCTTCTGCTGTCTCAACAATGGATGGAGGTCCTCAATGCCAAACAGGAAATTAGAGCTGTCTCCCTCGACATATCACGTGCCTTCGATACGGTCTGGCTCCCTGCTCTGCTCACCAAACTCTCCTCCTCTGGTATCCATGGAAATCTCCACGCATGGCTGGCGGACTTCCTCTCTAGTCGTAGTCAACCCTGAATGGGTTTCTGGATGGCCCTGAATGGGTTTCTCTCATCTCCTCTTCCTGTTCAGGCTGGAGTTTCCCAAGGCAGTGTTCTGGGCCCTGTGCTTTTTCTGGTCTTCATCAATGATCTCTCTGACTCTCTTGAAAATCCTCTCTATCTCTTTGCTGATGACTCCACTCTCTGCCGCTCCATTCCTCATCCCTCAGATCGGCAGTCTGCAGCCTCCTCACTCTCTGCAGACCTGGACAAAATCACAGACTGGGCAAACAAGTGGAACATGTCTTTCAATCCTGACAAATCTCTCACTCTTACGATGTCTCTCCGAAAAGACCGACTGGACAACCCTCCCATCTACTTTCTGAATAATCCTCTCCAAGAAGTTCTGTCACTCAAGCTTTTGGGTCTCACTATCTGCCATGATCTTTCCTGTGAAAACCAAATTTCCAAGCTGGCCTCCAAAGCCAGTCGCCGACTGGGCATCCTCCGTCATGCGAAGTCCTTCCTTGGCACACCTGAGCTCCTCACCACATACAAGGCTTTCATCCGCAGCTCAATGGAGTACTGCTCTCCCCTCTGGGCTGGTGCTCCTGCCTCACACCTAGCTCGTCTTCACGCTGTTGAAACCAAAGCAGTCAGAATCATTGGACTCTCCCGCGATGACGTTATCTCCGAGGGCGTTTCACTTACTCACCGCAGGCAGGTTGGTGGTCTTTCCGTCTTCTACCGACTCCTCTCCGGCCTTGTGCCCCCAGCTCTCTCTGGGCTCTGTCCCCCAAATATTCCTACAGGTCGCAGAAGATCTGCCTGCAACCCTCTTATGGTTAAACTGCCAAAATCAAGACTCTCTGCTCACCTTGACTCCTTCATTCCTCTTTTCTCCCGCCTCTGGAACAAACTCCCTCACTCTCTTCAATCCCACTCCTCCCTCCAGGTCTTTAAAACGGCTGTTCACCACCATCTCTTATCTTCCCCAATCCAAAACCTTGATCTTTTCTACCCCCGCTAATTTCACCCCAAATCCACTTTTTTGAGGTGACTTTTGACTTCTTTCCTGGAAGTCCTTGGTGTCCTTGCGTTTTATACCTATCCTGCCTCCCCCCAGGCCCTTTCCCTCCCACACATCTCCCGATGTCCCTGCTCTCAAATGTTGTGTTTGTGTGCTTCCTCCCCTTCACTCCCCATATTGTCGACCGCTCCCCTTTTTATATACTTTGTTTGCTTGTTTGTTTGATAAATGTTAGCTCTTTCATGAGCCTCGACTCTGTATACAACAACAACAACAAAAAAAAATTAAGATCAAATAGCTGTATGTTGAAATATGTTGAAAAAGTCTAAACTTTACATGGGGTGTACTTACTTTTTCACGTGACTGTAGGTTGCTTTGCTTTCACCCTTCTGTCGAGTTCATCCCAAACCAGCCCGATGGGGTTTAAGTCTGGAGACTGTGCTGGCCATTCCATGATTTGAAGCCTACCGTCTTGCTCTTTTCCTCGAAGTGAGTTTTGACATTGCCTGGAGGTGTGTTTAGGGTCATTATCTTGCTGTGGGATGAACCCCGACCAACAAGGCGTATACCAGAGGGTATTGCATGGCGCTGCAAAATGCTGTGGTAGCCCTTTTGGTTCAGGGTGCCAGTCACTCTGTGCAAGTCGCCGACTCTGGATCCAGTAAAAGAGCCCCAGACCATCACGCTTCCTGCTCCATGTTTGACAGTTTGTGTCACACACTGAGGAACCATCCTTTCGCCGACTCGACGGCATACAAAAACCCTGCATGATGAACAAAGATTTCAAATTTTGATTCATAGGTCCATAAGACCTTCTTCCAGTCTTCAGTAGTCCACTGGCGGTGCTTCATGGCCCAGGCAAGCCTTTTTTCTTATTTTGCCATTTTAGCAATGGCTTTCTTACTGCCACTCGTCCTGTCAAACCTGCAGCTCGAAGTCTTCTCTTCACAGTTGAAACTGAGACTTGCTTACTTCGACCAGTGTTAAGCTGTGCTTGAAGCTGTTGTCCTGTGAGCCGCCTATCACGCAAGCTGTTGACTCTCAGAAACTTGTGAGCCGCCTATCACGCAAGCTGTTGACTCTCAGAAACATGTCTTCTGATTCTATTGTGGCTTTAGGTCTGCCAGACCTCTTCCTGTCAGAGTTTCCTCCAGTTTCCAATATACTACTTCCTGCAGTGCAATATTGTCCAAATAATGCTTCAGAGGGTGTATTAACAATCTGTTCCAATACTGCTTATATACAGACAGGGGGTTTGTAATCAAGTAATCAGCAGAGGTTGAGATACCTGTAGGAATTGTTTGCATCAACTTTCAAGGCTTAATTTACTTACATTGCTGCAGCACAGCTGTAAGTTGTTAACCCATTACTTGTTCCCTGATAAAGGCCTTTTGTTTTTGCAATATAACTGTGCAGTTTACATTATTTTCCCTTTTTTGCTAACCTAAACTTTTTTTTTTAACCTCGAGAAGTTTACTGCTTACCTTTGTACCATTTAAGGTTATTCACTGGACAGTAAACTGCAAAAATTTCAATCAAAAATGGAAAAATTGAGGTGTTCTAAAATTTTTGACCGGTAGTGTAAGTCCAGCCAACTAGTTGGATATAACAACATAAATTGTTCAGCCTGATGATTTAGAATTAAGTATGCGCTCGTTCTAATGTGAATATGTTTTTATCACATGAGGCTGTTTTCTGAGTTGGTAACAGGAGAAGACGAAGAGCCTGACATAATGGAGCTCCAACAGGTGCCGACAGCTCCAGTAATTTGCAGGCATGCCAAATGGTCTGGAAAGGGAGGTATCTGGAGATGTGAGAATAGGTATGAATAGGTGAGTCGTTACACACTCCTTATAGTAAGGGAAACATGAAAATCTGTTAACTAAATTGTTACCAAAAAATTTCTTCACCAATATGTTTGTAAAGGTGTGTAATAACATGTGTTAAAATGTTGAAGGTCAACTCCCGTGGGAAACCCAGAAAAAAAGCTGTTGAATTCGGGTACCGAAAAATTATTTTCGAGAATTTTTATTTTTTTAAATCGGCCCTTAAGTAACTTATGAGGGGTCAAATAAGGGTTTTTCATGATTCTGAGTTGATTGTTAACATTTATATTTCACCACAGACACTCCTTTGTGGAAAAATAATTTCTAAATATATCTCATTTTCTACTTTGCAGGACATGGAGTCTAGCAATATGGATGAAGACGTTACTCCACCTGTGCTCAATTGCTTCATCTGTGCACGCTCGGATACACCAGCTGAAAGGCTCATACAGGCAACTCCAAAGGGATACTCAACTTTATTGAAACAAGCAGAAACTGTCGAAAATGTTACTGTTGTGGAACGTATGAAGGAGGCTCAAAAGGAAGGAAAACTGAGGTACCACCAGAAGTGTAAAAATGATCTGTACAACAACTTTGTTGCAACCACCAAGAAGTCAGCTCAAGCATCAAAGGCAGAGAAAGAGTCATCAAAGTTGAAGAGAAGACGCACTACTTGTGAGTTCAGTTCATCAACTGGCTGCAGTTCTAGAAGATCACAGTCAGTTGACCTCCTGTATAAGGATGTATGCATTCTTTGCAACCAACCAGCCCAGCTCTACAAAAATAATCCAGCACAAGCTAGAAAGAAATACAGAGTGCCAGATAATTTGACCGCAGATACACTGAAGGCAAGCTTGCTGAAGACAGCACGGAGTCGCGGGGATGACTGGGGCACTGAAGTCACTGGACGCCTGGAAGGGATCAACGACTTGGTAGCAGAAGAAACACTGTACCATTTGCGATGCAAACTTATGTTTGCGAGAGGTGACAGTTTGTCCAAGACTGATGAGGAAGGAAAAAGGAAGAGAGGACAGAGGAGTATTGATGAGGAGCGAGAGGCAGTTTTTATTGAATTCTGCGAATGGTTAGACTCAGAATTAGAGCATGGGGTAATGAACATGGACCAAGTCCATGAAAAGCTGCAGGAGTTTGATCAGTCACCAGAGAAGAGCCTTTCTTATTCAAAGCATTGGCTAAAGATAAAACTTCTAGAGAAATACGAAGACACCTTGTATTTCACAACACAGGAAAGAAGGGCAGATGTACTCTGTCTCAAAGATGGCACCGACAATATTCTGCAAGCGCATCATGCTAATCTTGACCATGGAGATGAGAAGACTCAGATCATAAAGACGGCACTCATGTTCATATCCAATGATATTGCCTTGATTGATTTAGGTCCAAAGTCATACCCCACCACACACAGTATGACTGACATCGATAGTCAGCTGACACTTGTTCCTGCAAGCCTTCAGATGTTCTTGAGACCGATTGTCAAGACAGACGAAAGAGTTGCCGTTTGGGGGCAGAATTTTATTAAGGCCTGTCGACCTCGGTCTGGAGTATTGCCACACCAAATGGGGCTTGCCATACAACTTGATCATAGATTTGGGTCAAAATGGATGCTCAACAAGTTCCACCGGCTGGGATACACTGAGTCTTACATGGAGACACAAAACTACAAATACTGCTTCCTTAATAGTAGGAGTGGAGATGATGTTCCAGATACTTCTGGCACTCTTGACACCATTGTGGAGGAAACCGATGAACAGATCAATGATGAGGTTGCGGTTGATGCTGCGCTTGAGGATCAATCAGTGATGACAGCCAAAGTGCCAGCCAGTGAAAGTGAATTGTCAAGTAATGATCAGGTGGTCTTTATGGAGGTTGGGGAAACAAACAATGCAGTCACTCAGTTTGTTGGAGACAATATAGATTTAAACATTGTCTCTATTCACGGAAACACTCCCTTTCACTCAATGGGTTGGATCGAAGTCACCTCTCCGGCACCACCTTTGCCAGATCCACAGACAACAGCAGCTTTCCCCCGGGTGAAGTTGAAGGCACTCGACAAAGCTAAGATCCTGAGAGGAACTGAAGTAAAGATTATTCCATTTACGAACAGGAAACAGATAGGAACGAACGCGATCATGTTTCTCCCCCTCGCTGAGCTTTCCTCCTCCCTGGCTCATGATCAGCCACTCCTCACTCCAGGTGACACACTCTGGGCAGCGGGGTGGGTGATCAAAGCCAACGATCCTGAGTTCCCACACTCCAACTGGAATGGCTGGATGAAGAGAATCCATGCTAATGATGCAAAGCAGAGCACACAGATCGAGTTCCTCCCAGTTATTGAAGGAGACCCTAATGACCTCAACACCATCTTCACCACTCTGAAAGAGTGCATACGGCGCGCTGGGGTCGTTATAGTGACCTTTGATCTTCCGATTTGGCTGAAGGCTGTGAATATAATAAAGCAGGCAAATTTGGTGAAATATTCCAAATATTTAGAAATTATTTTTCCACAAAGGAGTGTCTGTGGTGAAATATAAATGTTAACAATCAACTCAGAATCATGAAAAACCCTTATTTGACCCCTCATAAGTTACTTAAGGGCCGATTAAAAAAAAAAATTCTCGAAAATAATTTTTCGGTACCCGAATTCAACAGCTTTTTTTCTGGGTTTCCCACGGGAGTTGAACTTCAACATTTTAACACATGTTATTACACACCTTTACAAACATATTGGTGAAGAAATTTTTTGGTAACAATTTAGTTAACAGATTTGTGAAATATCTCATAAAATGCCCTTACTATTAGCAGATTCCGACTTCCATGGCAAAAGCTTGTGGACGAATTTGGACAAAATTTGGCAGGGATGTTGCGCATTTCACAAGGACAGATGATTGGATTTTGGTGAAGATATGAATATGGATTCGGATATGAGAATTTTTTTTTTTAAAGTGATTCTTCATCATTGAGTGATATGGCCAACCAAGTGGTCTTATGTTCTCCACTGAGTGCCATTCTAGTTGTAAAATGCTATTGTCAGAAGGCATTTTTGCAGAACGATGGGAAAGGTGAGCAAGATGCAAAGAGAAGATGATGGTGCAAGGTAATGGCAATGTAATGATTAATTTTATCAAAATATTTTGTTTCAGTGATTCACATCTTCATGTATGACTAATCATACATGACAAGGTTCTGACTTGAGTGTGCATGAGAAAAAGTGTGACAGGATTCGTGGAATGTTCAGGTTCTGACTTGAGTGTGCATGAGAAAAAGTGTTACAGGATTCGTGGAATGTTCAAGGTTGGACATGATCGATGGAGAACTTACATTGATTTAATAGTGAATTTTCATAAAATTTCCATAAAAGATTTCTATAAAAGGAAGATAATAAAATTGAATGCAGATATTGGGAAATTCTGGAAAATTGAATTAAAAAGACCCAGGATTGGACTGAATTATTGGATGTAGTTCAGGAAATCCCATACTTGCGAAATGTACACGTGTGTAATGTACATGATAGGGCATCATGGAGAATTGAACTAAAAGACAATTTTTGGAAAATTACTTTACTAATTGGTGGGGAACGCCATGGAAGTCACATTAATTTAATGATAACATGATTATCACAGGGAAGTCACAGGATGATCATGTGGGGTATTTATTTATTTTGGACAATTGGCATTGTTCATCTGGTGTATGAGGGTATGTGTTTATCAATTTTGGGTTAAATAATATGGGAAGAATTGACCATGGAAGTAAAAGGGAGCTGCACGTTTTAATAATGATAGACTAGATGGATAAAAACTGGATAATCTATTGTGGGACAAAACGTTGGTCTAAATGTGGACATTGTCTGTGTTTCTAAAAATTGTGGGCGTGTTTCTAAAAAATTAATGGACGAAAATTGATGGACAGACTTTATGAAAATGACACCCACCCTGATATGGGGAAAAAAAAAATACAGATGCAAACAAGCATACATAATGCATGGGTTTGTGTATTTTTAAAAGCTTGCTGAAAACGGCAGTATATCTGTCTCAAAATAAATAACATGATATGGTCAGGATAAAATATTCATGAAATAAAAGACATATTTTGATTATTAAGGTTATCTCATTTGAAAAGGCAGATGGAAATGCAGAGATTGCTGCTTCTTTTGATGCGCTGAGTTACAAGCAGCCATTAATTAACAGTAGGATTGTGAGTAACCTTGGGATTCCATTTTTGATAATGACCATATGAGGATACAATGCTGTTTATGGGTATAAGGTTCACCAAATAAACGGTAATGATATGCCTTTGGGAACATTAGTCACAATTGAAAGGGACCCGGCGTGGACTCAGTAAAGTACATTTTATGAAGTTTTTTTGGTATATTAGGTTGATTTACCAGGTACCAGGGTATACAGGGGTACCAGGGGTATAGGACATTTTATAAACAGAGGCAGATGTGACGATGGGGAAGAGCTCACTAAGACGAGCCGGATGATTTATGAAAGGAGATTTTATTAAATGCTCCCTGATTGAATGGTAATATTTTATGGTCCCTGGTGTTGGCTTAGCGGTTAGGGTGCCGGCTTAGGATCCGAGGATCCTGGGTTCGAATCCCGGTCGATCGCTGAATTAACGCCAGGGGGGTTGACTCAGCATGTCATCCTTCCGAGGTCGGCAAATTGAGTACCAGCTTGCTGGGATGAATGATCACGGTGTGTACCCAGATTTAGAATAGGTACACCGTATCCCGGCGCATCGTAAGAGCGTGACCAAGGGTTGGCGTCAGGAAGGGCATCCGGCCATAAAAACATTGCCTCAAACAGGGAACCATGATTGTCATGGGGCCCGCAAGGCTAACCCCCGCTCTAGCAGGGAAAATGGCCTTAAAACAATCATTCATTGAATGGTAATATTTTGATAACTACCAGGGAATTGGTTCTGCGTAAAATTTTGTTGAATTGATAACACAAGAAATGGTGATGGTAGACCTGAATGTATCTTGACTTATGGAAGTAGAATGACGTAATGAGTGAATAAATGTATGATGTTGGTTAAATTAAATGAGATATTACTAAGACTCATAGAGTTATGATTCTTCCTTATGGAAGCTGGAAGACAGCTCCAAATCAATGGATCTATAAATAATTACAGTAGGGATGACATCTTTTGTTTGTACTAGGAGAAAAAATAATGGAATTAATTTATGGCAGTAAAGGAAGCGGAATTTTACGTGCAGCCTAGTTGTCCTGAGGGTATGCATCTGTACGATTAGAAATCCCAGGTTTTACATCTGGTAGAGGTCTCATGTGGAAGTATAATCGCTTGGTAGATGAAGTGTACTGCATGTAAACAGCAACTTATATGGCCATCAAGGTCAAATTAATTGGGGAAAACTGTAATTACCCTGCACTTGCAAAGCGAAAAGCAGGGTTAAGCATTCGTGAGTACTTTGGTAAATAATAAAGGGAATTTATTGATCCCTTTATTTGGAAAATATTTCCAAAGGTCTATTAAAATGTTAGTGTGACAGTTGTCAGGTGTGAGAAAAACGCATTTGGATGAATATAAAGATCTGTATATATATATATATTTTGCAAAGCTTAAGAAATGTAAAATCTGTGAATACAAACAAGTACGATTGTAAATAAAATGTCTAAGAGTTAAGGGATAAGGGAGCAAAACTCCATGATTGTACAAATGTTTGCGTGGTTGAGAGAAATGTATTTGAAGGAGTAGCAACTAAGATACTCCAATACCTATTTGTTGGATTGGTAATTATATGGACAATAGTTTTGGTGGTAGCTTGCTTGAAAGTGTTGGTGACGGTGTGTGTGTGAACAAAATAACTAACCAGGAAATGGTGCTGAGAGAGGAACCAAAGGTGAACTCAAATGAGGAAGACCTTCATGGTGACTTGGACAAGGAGATAAAAAAGACTGAATCAAGTAATGATCCAGATGAGTAGGGTAGAGTCAAGATAACGACATAAAAGGAACGTTATGAATTGTGTCGGACTTATAAGGTCTGTGAACTAATATCACCAAAGGTTAGAAACCATGAAAATTGATGTGGTGTAATGCACCATTTTGAAGATCAAATACCAATCGTAGAAACTATTGAATTAATAGTAGAAACTCCTCAACAAAAAAAAAAAAAAAAAAAGGAGGGATGATAAGATGATGAATAGATCATGCATCGGTGATTGGGATTAGGTATTCCTGTTTGTGATTTTAGCCTTACTTACCTATTACTAATGAACTTATTCCTCTTTGATTTGCATATCAAAGACTGCATGATTTAATTTTTTTTTCAAACGATGTTAACCTGAAAGCAAGTTTAAATGCTATTCCTAGTGTTGTTTTGAAATACATGTCTGATTTTGGATCTTATGTCCATGTGAAATACAGTCACGTGAAAAAGTAAGTACACCCCATGTAAAGTTTTGACTTTTTCAACATATTTCAAGATACAGCTATTTGATCTTCATTTCAACAATATTGATAGATAAAGGTGATATAATATAACAAATATCATGAAACATTTACATTTTGTAGTCCATTGTATAATTTAAATAAACATAAATGCAAATTCACATGAGGAAAAAGTAAGTACACCCTTGGCTCTAATAGGTGGTATTGCCCCCTTTGGCAGAAACAATCTCAAGTAGATGTTTCTTATAACTGTCTACCAGTCTCTGACATCGACTGGGAGAAATTTTTGCGCACTCCTCCATGCAGAATTATTTCAGCTGTGCGATGTTTGAGGGGTTTCTGGCATGCACAGCTCGTTTCAAATCCCCCCACAACATCTCGATGGGATTTAGATCCGGGCTTTGACTTGGCCATTCCAGAACCCTCCATTTCTTTCTTTTCAGCCATTCCTTGGTGGATTTACTGGTATGTTTAGGGTCATTGTCATGTTGCAAGGTCCACCTTCGGTTGAGCTTCAAATTTCCGACAGATGGCCTCACATTATCCTCAAGCACCCTCTGGTACAATGAAGAATTCATAGTGGATTATATGATGGTGAGCTGCCCAGGCCCTGATGCAGCAAAGCTGCCCCAAACCATAATATTTCCACCACCATGCTTTACAGTTGGTATCAGGTTCTTGTGGTCAAATGCTGTCTTTGGTTTTCGCCAAACATGTCTTCTGGTACTGTGGCCAAATAGCTCTACCTTTGACTCATCTGTCCAGAGCACATTGTTCCAGAAGTGCTGGTCTTTGCCTCGGTGTTCATTGGCAAACTTTAGTCTTGCCATGATGTTCTTTCTGGCACACCTCCCATGTAGATCAAATTTGTGCAGCCTCTTTCTAATGGTAGACTCGTGCACTTTGACATCAACAGTGGCAAGAGCTACCTGTAGGTCCCGTGATGACATTATGGGGTTCTTCGAGACTTCTTTCAGCATCTTGCAGTCTGCTCTTGGGCTGAACTTGCTGGGGTGGCCTGGCCTGAACAAGTTGGAAGTTGTTTGGAATCTTCTCCACTTGTAGATGATCTTCCGGACAGTCGAATGATTGATTTCAAATTGTTTGGAGATCTTTTTAAATCCCTTCCCAGCCTCGTAGGCATCTATAACCTTCTTTCTGAAGGCCTCAGAGAGCTCTTTTGATCTAGTCATGGTGATGCCGCACACTTCAACAACAAAGAGCAAACCAAACAATGTCTGAGGTTTAAATAAGACTGGTTCCTTCAAGATCCTCTCTAACGATGTTCTAATCATTTGCACATGAGCTGGTGCACCTGATTCTAATTTACGGTATTTGAAGTAGTGATAAATGTAGGGGTGTACTTACTTTTTCCACATGCGAAATTTGCATTTATGTTTATTTAAATTATACAATGGACTACAAAATGTAAATGTTTCATGATATTTGTTATATTATATAACCTTTATCTTTCAATATTGTTGAAATGAAGATCAAATAGCTGTATGTTGAAATATGTTGAAAAAGTCAAAACTTTACATGGGGTGTACTTACTTTTTCACGTGACTGTATATGAATAAATATAATCTTGTGAATGTTTTAAGGATAACAGCAAACGGTTGAATATGAAGCTGTTATAAGAGAAACAGGATCAGGTAGAGTATGGTAATTATATGTCAAGGTGTACCCTACCTGATCCAGAGTGCGTTGAGAGCATATTCAGATGTGGCTGAATGAAGGAAAAATCAGCTAACAGCTAAGAGATGGAGTGATAACTGCTTTGGGAAAAAGCTACAAACAGCAAATTTGACCACTAAAGATGAGGTTACCTGTGGCATACACCCCTCTTCAAGGAATGACAAAGGCATCTTTTTCTGTAAGATTGGAAAAGCATGTTCACCATCACCAAGGAAATTCATGTGACCATTTGCCTGGATCACATTGTGATGCATGGACGAAAGACGATCACTTGCTTCTGTTCAGTGCTTGGAACATCCATCACGTCACCAATTGTTGGATGACAACATGTTATTTGCAACTTCTACTGGATGCTGTGACTTGATGTCATTGCTCCATCAACTGCCAGGGAACCAGCGTGGAGTTGTAACTGAATGGCCTTGCCTCTTTCTCTACACTGGGCCTCCATGACGCCGCTGGTTGTTCCTGGTATGAGCCACGGACAACTTGAACACCATGGTCCTAACATCGCTATGGATGCACCTGTCATCTCTGGTCCACATCTTTCCGGTCGACCAACATCACATAAACACTTGCTGCCCACTCACGATGAGTGAGGAGGCAGGTCAACTACACTGGACGACAGCCTTGTTCAAGATCTACTATGGCTCATGGCAAAGAGTGGCAAAGATGCTACATGTGGGGCAGGGTCGGTTCATGATCTTGCCCATCTATCACGATAGCGGATAGTGAAATGGATAAAGGAAATAACAGTGATAATGTTTATGGTGAACTGAAAATTGTTGTGCATTTGCAAGAGGAGAGGTTTGTTTGCAGAAATACTTATGATGCAAATGCAATGAACTGAACTATCAACAACGGAGAGATTTGACAAACGAGGGAACACTTTTTTTTTTACAACCAGATTCTTCTAGGAGGACGGTGTATCCCTTAGGTAGGTAATGGGAGAGTGGACATCCAAGTTAGTAAATTGAAGACCCTTTTAATTGTCCTATGAGAAGGAAAAACGGAGGATTGTGGAAGTCCTTGTTCATGGACTTCCTTATTATTGAGAGATTAATAATGTCCGTGAGTGAGTTTTTATTCACAGCTAAAATTGTAATTGTGCTTGGAGCTTTTTTTTAATGCAGAGTACTAACAGAGACATGGACGTTGTTTGTATAATTATTAAGATGCTATAATCTTTACAAATATGAAATGCCAATGAAACTGCATTTGAATTATAAGAATACGTGCATTGGGACGGGAGATAAAGAATGGAGCATGCAGTGACCTATGACCTAGATGTGGATGTCAGTGTTTGGAGATTCAATGCCTGGAGTTTGGAGATTGCAGACTCAGCTCTTGCCTCCAACCAAGAACCTTTTATCTGAGACAAGGTCCAGATGACTCCATGCCCCCCACCTCTTCTCCTCGCTGAAACTTGCAGATAAGAATTATGGATATACAAACATGTGTCTTTTGGCGCCGGGCTGGCGGCTATTTCAATGACCTTTTATTTACTTAACTGCCCTGGCACGGACTTCAAAGAACTACAGAAAGTATGAAGAGAGCTGTACCCTTGAATAGGGGAAGAAACTCATTCGATGTCTTGCGTGCTGTATATTCAATGAAGTATTTTGTTCTAAATGAATTGAGTTTGTTCCAGCAAGTTTGATTAAATAATTCACAAGAAAGTGATAGTCTGTCTCTCAGTTATAATAATAGAGTAGAGATTTAAATTATACAACAGAGTTGCGAGTCACGTCAAGGCTGCGAGCAAGTCTTTGTTTTGTTTTTATATATTGGTCTTTGTTTTTCAAGTGTTTGTCGAGGGTGAAGGTCGTCAAAACAAGTCTTTGTTTTTATATATTGGTCGCGAATGAGTTGAGGTTTCCCGTGAAAGGGATTGTTTGCAACATCGTCATACATGCGAGTGCAATTAAACCTTCGTCTCAGGTTTTATCCCCAAGTGTGAGTCATCATTGGAGAAATCAGCGCCTCCATTACAGGCCTCTACGCCATTTTGTCTTCGAACAAGAAGTGGCTGTCCGCTTGGTGCATCTTGTTTTGCCATTGGGATTTCCATATCGACCTCATCATGTTGATTGCCGTTGGTTTACCTATCGGCTCAATTCCCATATCGACCTCTCACCTCATAACTCCTCATCCACAGCCGCAGCGATATGTGCCTGTTGTTTTGCCGTTCTGCACGACCTCGACCTTCACCCCACGTGGAGCTTCATGCATGGACTTTGGGGAATGTTACATTCCACTCACGGTTGGCATATCGTGAGTTCATTGCTTTGAGAGCATTGGGGAATGATGGTCCCATCATATTGTTAAGAATGTTGGGGTAGAGGGATATATAGATTCAGGGAGATCTGTGTAGGTATCATGCTCCGGTTGACGTGATAGGGAATCTCGATGTAATAGGTTTTGTAGCCCGAATGTCGGATTAAGCTTGTGTCTTTGTCCCCGTCACAAGGGGGCGGGGCTTGTTAACTAGATTAGGGCATGAAGTAAAATTTCCTTGTACGTCGTTCCCTCTGTGATCTATCCATTGTCCCGTATGGCAACGCACATAGACACGTAGATTAGGAATCCATCCCCATTAGCGCACACACTAATTAATTCCCCTCTCACATTAAAACCTAACCGGAACCCAGATGACACACTTGGGCTGACAACCCCGACTTGGAAATCACACCTTGAACAGGCAGGCTGGGGCCACGCCCACCTTGCGAAGGATTGGTCGAAGGGTTGATGGGGAGATAGAGGCAGGGTGAGTAAAAAGCAGGCCGCCGATTGGCAGAGTAGGGAAGAGCTCGTGATTGGTCAAGGGAAGGGCAAGAAGCTTCCCTGGGATTGGTCAAGGGAGGGGCAAGAAGCTTCCCTGGGATTGGTCAAGGGAGGGGCAAGAAGCGACAGACTGATTGGCCACCGACCGATGGGATGAGGAAAAGAGCATGAGGCGCTCGGCCAATGGGAAAGGACAGACGCGATAAGAACATTCAAGTGGTGAAGAAGTGACGTGCTGATTGAAGGAGAAGGGCCGGTGACATCAGACGACGAGCCAGACCACGAACCGCGAGCCGACATTTTCTTCTTGTGGTCTTGGATGCGAAAGCAGATGGTCGTGACCAACATTTTTTTTTTTTTTTTTTTTTTTTTTGTATACTGAATCGAGGCTCGTGAAAGAGCTAACATTTATTTCACAAACAAATCAACCAGACAAACAAAATATATAAAAAGAGGGAGCGGAAGACAAGATGGGGAGAGAAGGGGAAGCACACAAACATAACATTTGAGAGCAGGGAGATGTGTGGGAGGGAGAGGGCTTGGGGGGAGGAGGCGTGGGAAGTGGGAGGGGGGGCTGGGAGAAGTATAAAACACAAGGACACCAAGGACTTCCAGGACAGAAGTTGGTATTTCAAAAAAGTGGATTTGGGGTGAAATTAGCGGGGGTAGAAAAACATACGCAGGGTGTCGGGGCCTGAGTCGTGGCTCTTCTCTCTTGCTTCTCGTTTTTGGACCTCCTTCTCTCGTGCCTTTCTTGCTTCTTCTGATTCTGGACACAATAGCCAATGGTCGCATTTTGGCTCACCAGCATCGACGTCCCCTTCCTCCTCTCGTTTCTGGATTCCTTTGTGCCCGGACGTCCTTCCTCTCGCCGGAGACGCTTTTCTTGGGTTCTCCTGCTGCCCTGACGCCTTCCTTCACCCTCGACTCTCTATCCCTTCGGATCCGAATATTGGGTGCAACTTACTGTGACCGTGCCGAATCCGGTAGGACATTGCACGGCCGTGGAGGCGGGTTGCACACCCGCTCGCTCGCTTGGCGTGAGAGGCCTTATCGAGACCTGGTGAACGGGGGCGCGTCGGGGCCTTGTTCCCATCAACTGGAGCCACGTCGGGCGACTGCGCTCGATCCCTGACGATCCCTGCCACTGCAGCTAGACAGAGCTAAGCCAGCACAAACACACACCTGACATGTTTCCTTTCGTAAATTCTCCCTTGTGCTTGTTTTAGAAGTCTGGTGTGTGGGATCCCAAATTAGATATTAGTTACATCGTCGCGTTTATCTTGTCCCTGCATTCCATTGTAAATAAACCCTTACGTTATTTTCCTATGAATGTTCTAAACCCATTTTGGTTTGAGTTATTAATTTCCACAGGGTTGAAGACTGCTCGATCCTCCATGTCAGGTAAAAGCTGCTCCTTCTTCTTCTCTTTCTTCCTCCTGCACATATAAAGTGATGTCCGTATTTGATAACGCCTCAAATAATGCTCGATTTGCAATCCGTGATTCCCCGGTATTCACTGAGGGGAATTACACGACAATATGTATTGTTCATTTGATGCAAGTGACATTTTCATTGTACTTCCTTTAATGGTGTTATTATTGTGTATGTGAGAGTTGTTAATACAATTACTTGTTTTGTTCTACAATTGCATTGGTGTGGTTTTACAATGGTTTATTAGAAAACGCAGAATAACAAATCTTTCTGCCGTGTACCCGCTCCAGACTTGGAGGTGCACCGTAACCGGGGTTTGGGGAGGTAATACATACCAATATATACAGACTTGGCATTTAATATGGAATATATTTTTTTTCTTGACTTGGGTTTACTTTCTTAACTCAGTATATCAATCTGGTGAGTTTCTTTTACACTTTGGTGATTTATTTGTTTAAAGAATCATGTCACTGATTGTCTGTCGCAGCAAGAAGTCAACAACAGGATTATATCACAGGTGGCATGACAAAATGTACGGACAGGTGCATTTGACGATTGGCTTCACAGTCGGGTGTACAAGGGTTGTTGCGTTCTGTATTAGTGGAAAACAACTGCTGCACGTCTCCAAAAGTTATTGCCGCTTCCTCTGGAGATGGTCCGTCAACTCGACAATGCTGTTTGTCATGGAGTGATGGCTTTACGAAATTACAGCATGAAAGAGCGTGCTATTGCTCGGCCGTATGGCATCACTCAAGGTCAGGTGTCAAAGATCCTGAAACAAAATGCTCAGAGGGGTGTCCCTACTCCAATACCGAGGCCAGGACGTCCCCGCAGAACCACAAGGAGGGATGATCGCCAGCTACACCGGTTAGTCCGCAATGGCCGTACCAAGTCAGCTAATCGGCTTAGGGCTGAGTGGCAGCAACTGACAAATGTGCCTGTATCCAGAAGGCGAGTCAACCAACGACTGGTTCAAGCAGGCTATCGTGCCAGGCGTCCCCTGAGAAAGCCACGCCTGACCAGACAACACTGCCAGCACCGATTGCAGTGGGCCAGAAAGCACCATCAATGGCAGCCAGGACACTGGAATCATGTGATCTTCAGTGACGAGTCTAGATTTCTGGTCTATCGTCAAGATGGCCGCGTCCGAGTGCGCAGACAAGTGCATGAAGCCAACAACAAATATTGTATAGTGCCAAGAGTCCAGCTGGAGGTGGTGGGGTGACCGTTTGGGCTGCTTTTCATGCAGGGGGCAAAACTGACCTGGTTGTTCTGAATGGAAACCTGAACCAGTTCAAGTACAGGGCCATTCTGGAAGAAACATTGCTTCCATTTGCTCATGCAGTCTTTCGAGGAAACTTTGTCCTCCAAGATGACAATGCACGGCCTCATCGTGCTCACATGATCCAACACTTTCTTGCTGACCGTGGTGTTGAGCATGTGGAGTGGCCTGCCATGTCCCCGGATATGAATCCGATAGAGAACTTGTGGGCAGAATTAACGCGTCAAATCGACCACTTGGACGAGCAGCCGACCTCTGTGCGTGAATTGCAGCAGGCTATTGTCACTGCATGGCAAGCGATTCCTGTCCAAACCTTGGCAAATCTCGTGAACAGCATGCCTCAACGTGTACGTGCTCTCCTGAATGCTCGTGGGGGTTACACAAAGTACTGAACTGTAATTTTACTGTCGGTAATCCCAGTCGTAATTTAACTTTTGCTTTTGTTAAAAAATTTTTTGGCTAATGTGCAAAATAAAGAGATACTTCTGGAAAACGTACAGAAGTTTAATACAGTACTGTCCATGAATTGAGTTCGATATCAGTTTACATCACTTTCAGGGATCAATTTATTTGTTTCGAAATGTCAAATGTGGTTTTTGTTTCTTTTAAAGGTCACATTAACAAAATCTAGAATAATTTCAACATAATTCCAATGAACTTTTGGTTCTAAGACATCTTGAAAAGTAAGTTCACCCCCACAAAAAAAATATTCCATATTAAATGCCAAGTCTGTATATATCTATATATTGTTGCGAATATGGAATTTGGCCTCCATATCCGCTTGTAAATATTCCCCTATTTTCCCCAATACTCCCCAACTATCCCCAATCCCCCATTCCCTAGTCCCATTGCATGTAAATAACAATCAGTAGAGCCGACCTTCCCCTTATTCCCCCATTAAATGTCGTGCCCAGGTCCACCGCACCACACGTAGACAACTTTCGGACATCTTCCTAGTTATTCTTATTCTATGTCAGTTAAGGCCTCGTCTCCATTAATTATGACTCTTCGTTGCACCAGAATGTGATTATATGGCATCAGTAGTGAGTTTAGGACCTTTCCCATACCTCCTTCCACCTTTCCCATACCTCCTTCCATCTTCTTCCCCAACAATTACAACAACAACAGAGGAGATGGCGGCGGAGCGGGGGAGGATGCGTCCTCACACCGGCTCGATTAGCGCCATTGACCACGCGCTCCACGGGGTTACCACGGAGGGGCTGGCTGTCAGCTCCTCCTCAAGGGCGGAGCCTGGTAACCCCCCGCACCCAATCAGAAGGGCGGACCGATTCCATCTGGGGCGGCGCTAGCGAGCCGAGGGCGTGTCACTCCCCGCCGGATATACGCGGCCCCGCGCCGGATGTGACGTGAGATGCGCCCCCAGCTGGAGAAAGAAGGACCTGCGAGCGCTGAAACAGATGCGCCTGAGTTTGGAGAGGCCTGAGAAAGAACGTCACCTCTGAGCGCTGCGACGAGACCTCCCCGCATCTCTGGACCGAACCGTGTACCCTGCTTTGAGCCAAGAGTGCACCTTGAGCCATCGATACCCGCTTTCCTGCCATCAACCCCCGTGTGAGTCAGCCGTTGTCCCGTTTGTCTGTCGTCTGTCCGGGAATAATATAAGATTGTGTCTAAGTGCTTGTCTTTCTATGTTGTACCTCTCGTCCCTGTAATCTGACCTTCCGCACGAATATAATCTCCTCCGGAGGTCTTGAGAACCGTATCCCTGGTGTCTGTCATTATAATTCAGCCGTGTGTCTTCTTTTTCCTTATTGAGCCAGCGTGGCGCGGCTTCGTCAACGTTCGAGTACAATCGGGTAATTTGTGCGGACACGACGGCCATTCCGCTCGGCCCACCTTAACATCAAAGTCGTGTCTGTAACAATATCTATATATATATATATATATATATATATATATGTATGTACCCCCCATTTTTTCTTATATCCGACACGGAAAAAATAAAAACCAACCGGAAACCAGGCATCCAGCACTATCGCTGATATAACACCCACTTGGTGAGTGCAGAGGCACAAAAGGTTCGTGAAGCCACGCCTCAAAGAGCAGTGATTGGCAGGGATTTGATTGGCACAAAACTGCTAAGATGAGACTCGCTGATGGGAGCTGAGACGGAGACATCGTGGGATGATGTCAGAGCCTCAAGTACAAAATAGGTGGAATGGCGGACATTTTTCTCTTCGCGCTTCTTCTCGTTCTGGACCCCATAGCGAACGGTCGCTATGGCTCTTACACAAGGAAGATTCATCACGAACGGTCATGTTCCGACATCTTAATGGTGATCGTGAGGCGGAAGAGCTGCGGACCGAGAACTGCGGTTTCCCAAGCAAGGACGATGAGTGGATGGGCGTTGCCTGCTCGCTGTGCTCTCGGCGAGGCAAGGAGTGAACGGATGCGCAGCAAGGCCTAGTTCGCACCAACGAGCGCATTTTTCCGCTAAGAACGTGAGGGGGTTTTGACGATTCCTGATGAGATTCAAGAGCCGATTCGAGCTAAGTGGCACAAACTACACATATTTATTTTTCAGTTATTTTATCCTTTATCTGTATTCGGGTCTGTGCAGGAGCGCTCCACTTAAGAATCATAGTTATCGTGCATTATTTTATGACCGGCGTTTTCTTTAATAAATCCGGTATTTTTTTGTACGTTTTAATTCCGTGTTGGTTCGAGTTGATTTATTGCAGGGTCGAGGACATCGGGTGGAGCCGTCTAGGTAAGTTCGTCATCCCCCTTTCCCTCTCGTCTACCGAAGGTCCGCCGTTGAATTGAACGCCTCTGAGTTATAGCTCATTTGGTCATCTGTGTCACCCTGCGGGGTTTTCACCAGAGGGTAGTCACACGACAATATATTCAGGGTGGTATGTAGGCAGTGGAGATGGTAAAGTGTATACAAAAACCAAATAATCCAAGATTGTTAGTTGGTAGTGGAGATGTTGAGGTACAAAGGTGTATATAAACAAATAAATCAATCAAAGTTTTGTGTTCGTAAAATGTTGCCTATATAAATAAATAATACTTCTCAAAAGCATATACAATCCTGTATTATTCTCTCCTGGAAAACTTGAAAAATAATTGATAAAATTGAGGAACACAATCGTGTGTCCCATGACTTTTGGTTCCAATCCTGAAATCATTTGATGTGCCTCATTCCCAGGCAGATGTTATTGCATTCATGTGCCCAGTGTGAAAGAAATGCTTGCTTCCAGTCATTTTCGAGTGTTGACTCCGGATGGACAGATGGGTCATACGGATGGATCGACAGACTGCACCCAAAATATAAACCTCCAGCCATGGCTGACACCTGGTGGGGGGCTCCTTTCGTATGATCTTGTAGACGATTATAATTTAATATCTAGTAATGAGAGCATAATATAATATTATATATTATATATCTAGTAATGAGAGCCATTTGATTGCAGCATCATGGCTCTGTGTAGTTCTGCAAAGGACCCATGGAATCTCTTCTGCACGCAGTCCTCTCTACAATATTTAGGACTATCTGAACCTGATGGCCATAGGTACACACTGGGATATCAGTTTGCTTCCACTTATACATATGATGGGCGGTCGTTGCATGTAGTGTTAGCAGTAGTTTATGACCACTCCACTGATATCTCTGTAGGTCAAATCCTTGGAAGAGGGTTGCACCCACCCACAAACTCCTTTGTGGGATCTTGAATTAGCTGGACATTTTGAACTGATGTCTTTTCCCATTGTTGCCACCACAACTCCTAATTGTAAGTATTGGCCATTGCGGGTCCCCTAATCCAAAGAGGCGTTCGTAACTTCAATCAAAGTCTTGGAGAGTTCAGTAGGTCTTCGTGGAATGGCAGGTCAGCATTGGATTGTATCTGAAGGTACACTCGGGACATAGTGCTTGCCTGCGAATGTCTGTGAGTACCTTGTCAGTCAGCACAGGGAGCCAAGGTAAGGGCTAAAAAAGGATGATACTACAGGGGAAAAGATTGAAGATTGCCATCTGATAACTCTCAGCCATGATCTCTCTTGGACAAGCCACATTTGGAAGTTGACCTTAAAAGTTTCAAAGGACGCACACGGTCCACCAGCAACCACTCCTAGTGAACCTGCCTAAATGCACAACCGCTGCTCATTAGTTATACTAGGGCATTGCCCGTACTATATCTATATCTAAAATTATATCCCCCCCCCTCTATTTACATGAAATGGTTTGGTCCAAAGCGAACGGCTTGCGAGTACGGTGACAACCCCCCCCCTCTATTTACATGCAATGGTTTGGTCCAAAGCGAACGGCTTCCGGAGTTTGGTAAAGAAATCGCCATCGCGTGCACAAACGCGCAGGAAAGCGAATGAATCGCAAATTCGGTTTTATTAGTTTTAAAACATAGTTTAACGCCAACATAGTTTGCAAACGTGAAATAAATGAATACGCTCTCAAATGTGCCATCCGAGGCAGAGTGTGTCCTCCACGTTCGGCACACGCGATCGTTCGCTGCTCTCTGATTGGTTGAATCGTTTTTTGGACATAGCTCGGTAAGTAATTGTCCGATTAATATGAAACCTTGAAAAGGCACATCCTCGGGTCCCCAGCAATATACCTGGCAAGTTAAAAGTATATCCGACCCGTGGTTGTCGAGAAACAGCGGTCACAGACAAACAGACGTACAAACGTACAGACGTACAGACGTACAGACGTACAAACGTACAAACGTACAGAGATTACTGGAATTATAGATAGATTAATGATATATTTTCCATGACCTGATCTAACATGTTATGCCATGCATGATCTGGTCTAACATGTTATAATGTCATGTATGGTCTGATCATTTCAATGAGCTGATCTAACACGTTATAATGTCATGCATGGACTGATCCTTTCAATGAACTGATCTAACATGTTATATTATCATGCATGTTCTGATCCTTTCAATGAGCTGATCTAACATGTTATAATATCATGCATGTTCTGATCCTTTCAATGAGCTGATCTAACATGTTGTAATGTCATGCATGTTCTGATCCTTGCAATGAGCTGATCTAACATGTTATAATATCATGCATGTTCTGATCCTTTCAATGACCTGATCCAACATGTTATAATATCATGCATGTTCTGATCCTTTCAATGACCTGATCTAACATGTTATAATATCATGCATGTTCTGATCCTTTCAATGACCGGATCTAACATGTTATAATATCATGCATGTTCTCATTGTTCTGATCCTTTCAATGACCTGATCCAACATGTTATAATATCATGCATGTTCTGATCCTTTCAATGACCGGATCTAACATGTTATAATATCATGCATGTTCTGATCCTTTCAATGAGCTGATCTAACATGTTATAATATCATGCATGTTCTGATCCTTTCAATGACCGGATCTAACCTGTTATAATATCATGCATGTTCTGATCCTTTCAATGACCTGATCCAACATGTTATAATATCATGCATGTTCTGATCCTTTCAATGAGCTGATCTAACACGTTATAATGTCATGCATGTTGTGATCCTTGCAATGAGCTGATCTAACATGTAATAATATCATGCATGTTCTGATCCTTGCAATGAGCTGATCTAACATGTTATAATATCATGCATGGTCTGATCCTTTCATTCACCTGATCTATCATGTTATAATCTCATGCATGTTCGATCCTTTCAATGAGCTGATCAAACATGTTATAATATCATGCACGGTCTGATCATTTCAATGACCTGATCTAACATGTTACCGTATATTGTCATGCATGTTCTGATCCTTTCAATGAGCTGATCTAACATGTTATAATATTATGCATGGACTGATCCTTTCAATGAACTGATCTAACATGTTATAATATCATGCATGTTCTGATCCTTTCAATGACCGGATCTAACATGTTATAATATAATGCATGTTCTAATCCTTTCAATGACCTGATCCAACATGTTATAATATCATGCATGTTCTGATCCTTTCAATGACCTGATCTAACATGTTATAATATCATGCATGTTCTGATCCTTTCAATGACCGGATCTAACATGTTATAATATCATGCATGTTCTGATCCTTTCAATGACCTGATCCAACATGTTATAATATCATACATGTTCTGATCCTTTTAATGAGCTGATCTAACATGTTATAATATCATGCATGTTCTGATCCTTTCAATGACCTGATCCAACATGTTATAATATCATGCATGTTCTGATCCTTTCAATGACCTGATCTAACATGTTATAATATCATGCATGTTCTGATCCTTTCAATGACCGGATCTAACATGTTATAATATCATGCATGTTCTGATCCTTTCAATGACCTGATCCAACATGTTATAATATCATGCATGTTCTGATCCTTTCAATGACCGGATCTAACATGTTATAATATCATGCATGTTCTGATCCTTTCAATGACCGGATCTAACATGTTATAATATCATGCATGTTCTGATCCTATCAATGAGCTGATCCAACATGTTATAATATCATGCATGTTCTGATCCTTTCAATGAGCTGATCTAACATGTTATAATATCATGCATGTTCTTATCCTTTCAATGACCTGATCCAACATGTTATAATATCATGCATGTTCTTATCCTTTCAATGACCTGATCCAACATGTTATAATATCATGCATGTTCTGATCCTTTCAATGACCTGATCCAACATGTTATAATATCATGCATGTTCTGATCCTTTCAATGACCGGATCTAACATGTTATAATATCATGCATGTTCTGATCCTTTCAATGACCTGATCCAACATGTTATAATATCATGCATGTTCTGATCCTTTCAATGAGCTGATCTAACATGTTATAATATCATGCATGTTCTGATCCTTGCAATGACCTGATCCAACATGTTATAATATCATGCATGTTCTGATCCTTTCAATGACCTGATCTAACATGTTATAATATCATGCATGTTCTGATCCTTTCAATGACCGGATCTAACATGTTATAATATCATGCATGTTCTGATCCTTTCAATGACCGGATCTAACATGTTATAATATCATGCATGTTCTGAGCCTTTCAATGACCGGATCGAACATGTTATAATATCATGCATGTTCTGATCCTTTCAATGACCTGATCCAACATGTTATAATATCATGCATGTTCTGATCCTTTCAATGAGCTGATCTAACATGTTATAATACCATGCATGTTCTGATCCTTTCAATGAGCTTATCTAACATATTGTAATAGTAATAATAATAATTGGCAATAATAAAAAGTGTAATAACATGACTCCCCATGCCACTCCCATAATGAGTAGTTGTACTAGTATAATAAATAGTTAGTAATTTTCAATGAAATATAATAAAATACGAAACTGCCAATCTTTATATGTTCCGCTGCACCAAACGAATCCGTCGCCTTCGGTCGGGGGCTTTAAGCCGGCTGTACTCGCCTACTTGCACTTGCTTATTACACGCGGTATCGAATCCACGAGGATCCTTCCAAAGATGGTGTTACATTTATTTATTTCGGTTGTACCGACACCTGGCAAACGACACGCCTCGAAGCAGAATTTGTTGGACCTTGGCCATGGGCGCACCTGTATAATGAGCGCACCTGTGACCTGTATAATATGTAGTCCACGTATTCAAATCGCGCGGCAATTGTACGAGAATTATGTGCATTGAAATGACGATCATAACGATGATAATTTTAAATAGCAATAATGGAAAGTTTGTTACAAACGTACCGTGGCTGTAGATGTTTCCGGTTTCGTTGTGCACGTACAAGAGGCTGCGGACACAGGTGATCACAGAAGCGGGGCTCCTGTAGCCCGTCAGCACGAAGGGGTTAAACTGCAGGTGACCCGGAGCCGAGGAGTGCTGCAGGAGTTTGGAGGACATGATGCCGGGCGTGACCTGCTGGACACCTGGACACCGTGATGATGATCGGTGTGTGTGAGGATCGGTGTGTGTGTGTGTGTGTGTGTGTGTGTGTGTGTGTTTGTGTGTGTGTGTGTGTGTGTGTGTGTGTGTGTGTGTGTGTGTGTGTGTGTGTGTGTGTGTGTGTGTGTGTGTGTGTGTGTGTGTGAGAACAGACGAGTAGGTGGTGAATGTTGATGAAACGAGGGATGAATTAAATAGACAGCCCGACCGGTGGATGGACCGGTGGTGGAGGAAGAAATGAGAAAACGGTGCGATATATGAAATCAATTGCATCGGTATGGGGTAAAATAAAGGAAAGAGACAAGCAAATAATGGAACATACGAAAGGTAAGAAGGTAAGAGGGAGGGGACGAATTAACCGCAGAAAGGGAAAGCGAAAGAATGACGCGGGACATCAGGTATAACTGTATGGAGCGACGCCCCCTCGTGAGCAAAAGGTGTATTTTGAATATCTCATCGAGTACAGTACACTCAAACAAAGAGAGAGAATAATAATTGTTACCACGTTGGGATGCTTTACAAATGCACCGGTCAATTCAAAATCACAAACTGCTTTCTACCATTATTCGGACAAGCAAAACGATTATGTATATATTATATATACATATACATACATATGTACACACATATACACTACTGGGGTCTGCTTACACGTTGTAACCAGTAAGGAACCGTGCTTCGTACGTAGGTACATAATAAATAGAAGCTTTATGATTATAGTCAAGCATCACCGACCCGCTGTTAGATATCTATTTAGATTTATTTATTTATTTTTCTTGCAAATGCGTTTACGGTTTTTATGTAAATTTTCATTGAGATTTTTATTTCGCAGGTTACAGTTATACAAATTACAATTTTCAAATGCTAGATGTCGACTGAGTTTTTTTTTTTTATAGATGCGTTTACAGTTTTTTCCCGTAAATTTTAATTTATGGACGCTTTTTTTTCATTTACAGACATTATTGTCATGTTTATTTCGCAGGTTACAGTTATACAAATTACAATTTTCAAATGCTAGATATCGACTGAGTTTTTTTTAATATAGATGCGTTTACAGTTTTTTCCCGTAGATTTTAATTTATGGACGCTTTTTTTTCATTTACAGACATTATTGTCATGTTTATTTCACAGGTTACAGTTATACAAATTACAATTTTCAAATGCTAGATGTCAACTGAGTTTTTTTTTTTTATAGATGCGTTTACAGTTTTTTCCCATAAATTTTAATTCATGGACGCTTTTTTTTCATTTACAGACATTATTGTCATGTTTATTTCACAGGTTACAGTTATACAAATTACAATTTTCAAATGCTAGATGTCAACTGAGTTTTTTTTTATTATAGATGCGTTTACAGTTTTTTCCCGTAAATTTTAATTCATGGACGCTTTTTTTTCATTTACAGACATTATTGTCATGTTTATTTCACAGGTTACAGTTATACAAATTACAATTTTCAAATGCTAGATGTCAACTGAGTTTTTTTTTTTTATAGATGCGTTTACAGTTTTTTCCCGTAAATTTTAATTTATGGACGCTTTTTTTTCATTTACAGACATTATTGTCATGTTTATTTCACAGGTTACAGTTATACAAATTACAATTTTCAAATGCTAGATGTCAACTGAGTTTTTTTTTTTTATAGATGCGTTTACAGTTTTTTCCCGTAAATTTTAATTTATGGACGCTTTTTTTTCATTTACAGACATTATTGTCATGTTTATTTCACAGGTTACAGTTATACAAATTACAATTTTCAAATGCTAGATGTCAACTGAGTTTTTTTTTTTATAGATGCGTTTACAGTTTTTTCCCGTAAATTTTAATTCATGGACGCTTTTTTTTCATTTACAGACATTATTGTCATGTTTATTTCGCAGGTTACAGTTATACAAATTACAATTTTCAAATGCTAGATATCGACTGAGTTTTTTTTTTTAATAGATGCGTTTACAGTTTTTTCCCGTAGATTTTAATTTATGGACGCTTTTTTTTCATTTACAGACATTATTGTCATGTTTATTTCACAGGTTACAGTTATACAAATTACAATTTTCAAATGCTAGATGTCAACTGAGTTTGTTTTTTTTATAGATGCGTTTACAGTTTTTTCCCGTAAATTTTAATTTATGGACGCTTTTTTTTCATTTACAGACATTATTGTCATGTTTATTTCACAGGTTACAGTTATACAAATTACAATTTTCAAATGCTAGATGTCAACTGAGTTTTTTTTTTAATATAGATGCGTTTACAGTTTTTTCCCGTAAATTTTAATTCATGGACGCTTTTTTTTCATTTACAGACATTATTGTCATGTTTATTTCACAGGTTACAGTTATACAAATTACAATTTTCAAATGCTAGATGTCAACTGAGTTTTTTTTTTTTATAGATGCGTTTACAGTTTTTTCCCGTAAATTTTAATTCATGGACGCTTTTTTTTCATTTACAGACATTATTGTCATGTTTATTTCACAGGTTACAGTTATACAAATTACAATTTTCAAATGCTAGATGTCAACTGAGTTTTTTTTTAATATAGATGCGTTTACAGTTTTTTCCCGTAAATTTTAATTCATGGACGCTTTTTTTTCATTTACAGACATTATTGTCATGTTTATTTCACAGGTTACAGTTATACAAATTACAATTTTCAAATGCTAGATGTCAACTGAGTTTTTTTTATTTTATAGATGCGTTTACAGTTTTTTCCCGTAAATTTTAATTCATGGACGCTTTTTTTTCATTTACAGACATTATTGTCATGTTTATTTCACAGGTTACAGTTATACAAATTACAATTTTCAAATGCTAGATGTCAACTGAGTTTTTTTTTAATATAATAATAATAATAATAATAATGCATTTATTTTATATAGCGCTTTTCAGGAAGCCCAAAGACGCTTTGACAGAGTGCAAAACATAACGCATAGCAAAACATAAAGACAATTGCAAAAAAAGAAGAATCAATAGGGAAATATTCAAAGCACAAAGGAGGGAGAAGGAGAGGAGATAGTCAGGGGTTAGATGCTGTGGGTTAAATGTTGAATTAGATGTATATAGATGCGTTTACAGTTTTTTCCCGTAAATTTTAATTCATGGACGCTTTTTTTTCATTTACAGACATTATTGTCATGTTATAATAATATAATATTAATGTTATACATGTTATAATGTTATAATAATTCACAGATTACAGTTATACAAATTACAATTTTCAAATGCTAGATATCGACTGAGTTTTTTTTTTAAGGACATGTTTATGGTTTTTTTAATGTAAATATATATGACTAGCTTGGCTCGGCGAGCGCATCGTTACTGAGGAACGGGCTTATTTTAGCTGAGAAGTAAGCGTTACGCCGAGGTCCCCCGTCGTTGAAGTGATGTGAGTTGACAAAGTCGAAAATGCAATGCGGCCATCTTGGATTTTGACGTGGCGACCCAATTTTCAATAGCGTTCTTCCTTATGCATAGATAAACCCACACACCAGATTAGAACTTGGTACTTAGCTTATTTTTCAAGATATTCCGCTCAAGGTTCAGACATACATGGCGTCAGACATACATGGCGGCGGCCATCTTGGATTTTGACGTGGGTTGCACACACACACACCAAATTTGAATGCGGTCCTTCGCTTACGCACGCACGCACGCACGGACGGACGGACCGACGGACACACGGACGGAGGGGAAAACCATAGTCCCCCTTTCGCTCCACGGTGCGACGGGAGACAATAATGACTGTACCTGAGTTGCTGTGTAGTCATGATTTACACCAATCATAATACAAACAATTACTTTGCACAAATGTATTTGTTGTGTTTGTGATATTACATTTTTATAGGCAATTTAGGTCGAAGATTCAGGTTGAATGTTTTTTTTTTTCAAGAAAGAACCCCTCAGCACATACATAGGGGAGGGGCAGGTGCAGACTGGAAGTTTGGGACGATTACACCTCACCACCAAGTAATTTAAAACACCTCACCACCACGTAATTCAAAACACCGCACCACCATGTAATTCAAAACACCTCACCACCACGTAATTCAAAATACCTCACCACCACGTGATTCAAAACCACCACATCGTTATTAAAAACACTTCACAACCACGGAAACAAACGTTTGAGGGAGTCGCTAAGTGACGACACAGACACTGCCCAGATGTGTAGATATATAGACAAATGACTGTACCCGAGTTGCGGTTTTGTCATGGTTTAAACCAATCATAATTCAAACAATTATTTTGCACAAATGTATTTGTAATATACGTGATATCACATTTTATATACAATTGAAGTTGAAAAAAAAAAATTTCCCCCAAAAAATTCAAAAAAAAAAAAAAACTGGAAATTTTTTCAAAATAAAACCTTAGGACATACCGACGGGAGAGATATGTGCATACCAGAAGTTTGGTACGATTTCACAAATGTTTGAGAAAGTAGTTCAGTGACAACACAACACAACACAACACAGGACAGAACAGGACAGACGCTGCACAGATATATATATACACAAAGAATTAAGTTAAGCACCCCCCCCCGTTTTTTTACAACCTCGCACATTACAAGTTTGTTGTCGTCAAAACAGTGTAATATACCCATGATATTGCTATATTTTCTGGAGAAGTGATATTATGGTCACATAAAAACATAACAATCATGCCGTTTTCAATAATTTATTCTGAATAATTTAAGGTGAAATTTTTTGGGAATTTTAGGCATATTTTCACCTCAATTTAAGTATGGAGCTATAGGTCCATCACGGACAGTGTGGATGACGTTTATGTTTTCTAACGTACAGTCATTGTTCTGAGAAGACCTCTAGCGATCTTTGCGTCAATAACGTGTGTAGGACCCACGTGATCGGATCACTGACTCAACCAATCACTTTTTTTCACTTTGATCACTCAATTTCATCAATGGATAATTGCTAATGTCATACCAATCATTATTTGATCTCACATACCTTAGAATATATGCCAATGTATACATATACACAAAGAATATATATTAGGGGGTGCTTACCTTAATTCGTTGTGTAGGGGTGCTTAACTTAATTCTTTGTGTATAGATATAGATTTTTTTTGTATACAAGATCGAGGCTCGTGAAAGAGCTAACATTAATCACACAAAAAAAATCAAACAGACACATAAAACATATAATAAGGGGAGCGGTAGACAAGATGGGGAGAGAGGGGGAAGCACACAAACACAACATTTGAGAGCAGGGACATCGGGAGATCTGTGGGAGGGAGAGGGCTTGGGGGGAAGAGGCGTGTGAAAGGGGGGCTTGGGGGGGGTGGGAGAAGTATAAAACACTTGGACACTGCAAGGACTTCCAGGAAAGAAGTTGGTATTTCAAAAAAGTGGATCTGCGGGAAATTAGCAGGGGTAGAAAAGATCAAGGTTTTGGATGGGGGAAGATAAGAGATGGTGGTGAACAGCTGTTTTAAAGACCTGGAGGGAGGAGTGGGATTGAAGAGAGTGAGGGAGTTTGTTCCAGAGGCGGGAGAAAAGAGGAATGAAAGAGTGAAGGTGAGCTGAGAGTCTTGATTTTGGCAGTTTAAGCATTAGAGTGTTGCTGGCAGATCTTGTGTGACCTGTAGGAATATTTGGGGGACAGAGAGAGCTGGGGGGGCAAGGCCAGAGAGGAGTCGGTAGAAGACAGAAAGACCACCAACCTGCCTGCGGTGAGAAAGTGAAAGGCCCTCGAAGTTAGCTTCATCGCGGGAGATTCCAACGATTCTGAAAGCTTTGGTTTCAACAGCGTGAGGCCGAGCTCGGTGTGAGGCAGGAGCAACGGCCCAGAGGGGAGAGCAGTATTTCATTGAGCTGCGGATGAAAGCCTTGTATGCGGTGAGGAGCTCAGGTGTGCCAAGGAAGGTCTTCGCACGTCGGAGGATGCCTAGTTGGCGACTGGCTTTGGAGGCCAGCTTGAAAATGTGGTTTTCCCAGGAAAGATCATGGCAGATAGTGAGACCCAAAAGCTTGAGTGACAGAACTTCTTGGAGAGGATTGTTGAGATAGTGGATGGGAGGGTTGTCTATTCGGTCTTTTCGGGGAAACATAGTAAGAGTGTGAGATTTGTCAGGATTGAAAGACATGTTCCACTTGTTTGACCAGTCTGATTTCGTCCAGGTCTGCAGAGAGTGAGGAGGCTGCAGACTGCCGATCTGAGGGATGAGGAATGGAGCGGCAGAGAGTGGAGTCATCAGCAAAGAGATAGAGTAGACCGACTTCTACCGCTCTGTCCAGCAAATATTCCTACCGGTCGCACAAGATCTGCCTGCAACCCTCTTATGGTTAAACTGCCAAAATCAAGACTCTCTGCTCACCTTCACTCCTTCATTCCTCTTTTCTCCCGCCTCTGGAACAAACTCCCTCACTCCCTTCAATCCCACTCCTCCCTCCAGGTCTTTAAAACAGCTGTTCACCACCATCTCTTATCTTCCCCCATCCAAAACCTTGATCTTTTCTACCCCCGCTAATTCACCCCAGATCCACCTTGTTTGAAATTCCAACTTCTTTCCTGGAAGTCCTGGCAGTGTCCATATGTTTTATACCTCCCCCACCCCCCTTCCCATGCCCCCTCCCCAAAGCCCTCGCCCTCGCCCTCTCTCAGATCTCTCGATGTCTCCATGTCTCTCGGTCCCTGCTCTCAAATGTTGTGTTTGTGTCCTTCCCCCTCTCTCCCCATCTTATCTACCGCTCCCGATGTTATATGTTTTATGTGTCGGTTTGTCTTTCTGTGTGATTAATGTTCGCTCTTTCACGAGCCTCGATCTTGTATACAAAAAAAAAAAGTTCATTCTTGAGTGTGGAGAGATACCTGAGTGCTTCCTGGCACTCCTGAGGGTAGACACACACTTGTTCCGAGCTTGGTGGAAGGAACTGAGATTGCCTTCAGCAATCAGCAACTTCCGGGTCATTCGCCGAGCAGGCTGAGCTGAGTCGGTCGTCCTGTGTATTTGATCGATTCTGTTGGATTTAGCGTGTGCTGTCGTGTTGTGCTTTGTGTGAATGATTGTGATGGATCCCTGTTTCGTTTCCTGGCTTATGGCGGCGTGTCTGCCCGTGAGTTTGCAGTACTTTGGTTTTTACTCGCCACCAAGTTGAAAATTTCGAACTGTAAGTGTAAGTACCCACCATGTTTTTTCGTTGAGCCTCACGCAGCCCCGGTGTGCGCCTCTCAACAAGACAGTTCTTTTCCCCGTCTCGCCCCATCGCTCGTCCCACCGCTCGCCCCATCGCTCATCCCATCGCTCGTCCCGCCGCTCGTCCCACCGCTCGTCCCACCGCTCGCCCCACCTCTGCACGCACTGCTGCATGTACCGAGCTCGACTATCCGCTCTGACTCCTCTATCCCCAGGCCTATTCGCTACACTCGGCAAAAAGTTTTGTCTTTAAACAACACCACTCGATTGACTCCTGGACTCGTGTCAGGCCTCAGAGAACTTGAAATTGGCGTTGGTCTCCCGAGAAAACGCACAAAGCGAGGCGGGAGGAGAAAGCAGAGAAAAATACCGATTGTGATTTCTCTTCGCGACCAGTGACGGCCCGGTCCACATTTTAATAATTCCTGCGAAAAAGTGTCCCCTGTCAACTTCAATAACCTCATCTATCCCTGTAGAACATACACAGCACCAAAACAACACCGTTCTGACCTGTATCTCGCCTTATTCAACGCTCAGTCTGTAAGTAGTCCTGACAAGCGAACCGAAATTACCTCTTTTATTCAAGATAACGATATCAACGTGTTTTTTCTGACCGAAACTTGGCTCTGACCCAGTGGTGACGAAGCGAGATGTGCTGATCTCACCCCACCTGGATACACCCTGCAGTCATTTCCTCGCTCCTCTAGGGGTGGGGGCGTGGCTGTTATTTACAGAGACAACGTCTCTCCCTTTGTCTCCTTCACCACAACTTTTTCGTTCGACCATTCATCCTACGAGCTAGCCCATGTCACCTTCACTCTGTCAGAAAACACTCTTCATTTCTTCTGCCTCTACCGACCTCCACCTAACCGGAAAAACAAGCCTACTGACTCTATGTTCGTGACCCAGCTTCCTAATCTGCTCGACCACTGCAATACTCTTCCTGGTTTCGTCTTGATTCTTGGAGATTTCAACATCCACTACGACCAACCACAACATCCTCTCACTTCAAAGATCATTGACCTCCTTTCTACTTTTAGTCTGTCTCAGTCTGTCTCCCAACCTACACACGTTAAAGGACATCCTGGATTGGTTAGTGCACAGATGCGATGATCAGTTGGTGCAGTCCACGTCAGTGACCTGTGCTAGCACCTCGGACCACTTCTGTGTCACCAGCCACCTGAGTATTGCTGTTCCTCGTCTTCAGCCCACCTTCATCACTGCCTGCAACATTCGTGCCATCGACCGTTCTGCCTTTAAAGAGGACCTTCACACCCGTCTCTCTGGCCGTTCCTAGGTCACTGCAGAAGACCTCGACTGTTGCCTCCGCACAGCGTTGGACTGTCATGCTCCAGCGACACGGCGCGCCATTCCCAGACGCAGGAGTACTCCGTGGTTCAGCGCAGTCAGCGACGAAGTCAGGGATGCCAAAAAGGAACGACGACGTGCCGAGAGACAGTGGCTGAAGACTGGCCTCACAGTCCATAAACAGTTGTATAACATAGCTAAAAGACTTGTCATAAAAATCATTCTGAAAGCAAAAACGTCATATATTTCTGATCGGATTACTAGGAGCTCCACCTGCAAGCAACTGTTCAGCATTACCAACCGCCTGTTTGCCACCAAAAATAAATCCGTTCTTCCCACTGTATTTCCTCAAAACGAACCACCCCAACGCTTCCTGCATTTCGTTCACAATAAAATTCAGTCAATAAGAAACAATCTTGACAAGCAGTCACTCCTCTCCTTCGATGATGCTGAACACTGCTTTCACGGACGACCTCTTAGTTTGTTTACTCCTGTTACTGAGGAAATTGTCAAATGTACAATCCTCAAGTCAAACACAAAAACATGTGATCTTGACCCCCTTCCCACCGATTTGTTTATTGAGTGTTTGGACACCCTCCTCCCATTTATTACTGCAGTTATCAATGATTCTCTGACTACGGGTTCATTTCCGCTTCTCTTTAAACAAGCTCTTGTTAAACCACTTCTTAAAAAGCCCACCCTTTACCTTAACGACATGAAAAATTACTGTCCTATCTCCAACCTGTCTTTCCTGTCAAAGATCACAGAAAGAATTGTGCTATCACAGATGAATGACCATCTAGTTTCAAATAATCTTTTCAATTCTCGCCAGTCAGCATATAGACCAGGCCATAGCACCGAGACCGCTCTCCTAAGAATAACCAATGATCTTCTGACCTCTCTTGACTGTGGTAAAAGTTTCCGTTCTTGCTCTTTTGGACTTGTCTGCCGCCTTTGACACGATTGACCATAGTGTCTTAATTCGTCGTCTTGAAATCACATTTGGTATAACTGGTACTCCCCTTTCTTGGCTGATGTCCTATCTTACTGATAGAGTGCAAACAGTTATTGTCAATGGCCAGAAATCAGCCCCTTCTCCGCTTTCCTTTGGCGTTCCCCAGGGCTCAGTCCTGAGACCTATCCTCTTTCTTTTGTACACTCAGCCTCTATTTGATATTGTTGCCAGACATTCAGTTGATCACCACGCCTTTGCGGACGACAATCAGCTGTTCAAAGGAAGCACGATTCAACAAATCGTGCCCACTGTTGAAGTGTTAGAAGGCTGTATTGCCGACGTGAAGGCGTGGATGACCCAAAACAAACTTCAGCTGAACGATGCTAAAACAGAGTCTATGATTGTAAGATCACACAGATGTCCTCTACAATGTTCACTTCCTACCACTATTCATGTTGGTGAAACCGATGTAAACTTTGTTTCGTCGGCCAAGAACCTTGGTGTGGTTTTCGACTGTAACATGACATTTTCCAAGCAAGTACTTCAAACTTGCAAATCAGCATACTTTCAGCTGCGAAAGATCGCATCCATTCGCCACTTTCTTACTCCTCAAGCTGCTCTAACTCTGGTCTGTGCCCTTGTCCTCTCAAGGCTAGACTATTGTAATTCTTTGTATGCTGGCTGCCCTCAGTTTCTCTTGGATAAGTTACAAAAGGTTCAAAACTCTGCCGCTCGTCTTGTCTGTAAGGCGAAGAAGTCTGACCATGTTACTCCGCTCCTTGAATCTTTACACTGGCTGCCTGTCTCTGCTCGTGTGCAATACAAAATTTGCACACTATGTTATAAATCATTGTGTGGAACGGGACCTCACTATCTCTCCGATTTGCTCACTCTCTATGAACCTCGGCGACGGCTTCGTTCAAGCGACGACTCTATGACCTTAGAGCCGCCGCGCACCAGCACCAAGTCGTTTGGCGAGAAATCCTTTTCCTTTGCTGCACCTCTGCTCTGGAATGACTTGCCTTCCTTCCTCTGTTCGACAGGTTGACTCTCTTCCTGCCTTTAAAACCTCCCTCAAAACCTATCAGTTTCACAAGTCTTTCAAAGTTTAAGCCCTGTTTTCCCTTTGGTTTGAGGTGGGACAGAGATCGAGAGTATGTCTGTGTACATGTGCGGGGGAGGGAGGGGAGGAGGAGGGGGAGTACACATCTGTGGGGTTTGAATGGGGAGGGAGAGGAATAGGGCAAGAGCGAAGGTGTGTCTGTGTGTGTGTATGTGTGTGCGGTGTGTGTGCATTCGCATGATAATGTAAAGCGCCATGAGGGTCGTTTACTCTGCTTGATGGGGCTATATAAGACTCCTTTATTATTATTATTATTATTATTAAAGGCAAGTTGTTTCAGGGCAACTGCCTCACCACAAGATTCAGTGTACCATGGACGGGAGGAAGGGTAAGACAACTGAAGACGAGATGGGATAAATCTGTGCATGAGAGAGAGCAGTTTACTTTGGAAGAATTCCCAGGAAGAGTTTATGTCAAATTTGCGGATGCTTTCCGACAATTCTGTGATCTTTCCCGGTGCACTGCCTTCGAAGTCCGTCGGCACACCAAATTTCAGCTTTGGACGCCTCCCAGAAGGTACTGAACATTAATATCAGTCACTAGGACCAGTCCGTCAGTGGTTGGAAAGAGCTTTATACGTATTGTTATAGATCGCGGTTAGATGTTATAGACCGAGCGGTGGTGTAAGACCGCGACCTAACAAACTCACCCGATTCACCCAGACTTTGGCCGTATCGCACCGTAGCTGCCCAATGGGGAAAAGACAAAGGCGACGAATGCAAAGAGGAAAAAGAAGGCCAAGACGAAAGACAAAAGGTTTGAAATATTACTACTGAATTTATTTACTATTTACACACAAGCAACAAAAAGCAATTCAGTTTATTTACAAGTACAAGACGCAGATGACACAGTGCAAATTTAGCTTATCTACAGACTTAACTAACCCAGGACAGCACAAACAGAACACTGACTCACGCGGGGAATTGATGATAGGACTGGCGGGAGATGGATGGCTGGCGGGATAGGGAGGTCCACTGGTCCTTCAGCACGATTGACTCGTTGGGCAGCCGCCGCTCCTCCGCGGCCGTGCTCCAAACTGCCGTCCAGGCCTCACGCTGCTGTGGCTGCTGTTTCGGTGGCTCCAGCTGCAGCAAATGCAGTTGCGGTGGCTCGAGCTGCAGTTCAACTCTGGACTTCTTGGTTGGACTCAACTCCTTGGACTCCCTCTCGTCTCTCGGTAAAGGCTCATCTCCCGTCTGCCTGTCTGGTCCAAACCCTCACTCTTTCTTCTTTTCTCTCACTCCTCACCACCGCAACCACTGACCCTCCTCTGGCAACCGACTCAGACCAACTCATCTCTCCTTGCCACACCCCTGCCTTGGGTTATATAGGCCCCCGCCCCTCAACCTTTGCGAACCTCCCCCACCGCTCTTCCTCCGCCCTCTGTAGCCAAACCCCTGGCTCATGGTTGGTCGAGCGGGGCTGGTTCACTCCTCCCCCTCTATGACGAGGTGGAGACACGCCTTTCTTCCCCAACCCTGCCTCGTGGCCAATGGCGGCAATTGGATCGGAGGGGAGGTAATATGGGCAATCGAGGCTTTTGGGGATGGGAAGGAAAGGGGGTCTATTCTCTTTCACTGGTGCAATGGAGTACTTTTAATTAATGGGAGACACAGCCTTATCCTAAAACACAGAATAAGAGATAACTATCAAAAGAAAAGATATATCGTGACCTACATGTATGTTTTTCTATGGACTAACTACGGGAACGCCCTTTGACCTTTATACAACCACAACGGAGGGAGGAGGGGTGATATTTTACAACAACCTTTTACAACAACCTTTTACAACATTTTACCACCACCACAAAATAAAATAAAAAAACACATTCTCATATTCACAACACTGCACCCTCCTCCCCTTAGGCACGTCCCGGGCCTATTACTTTTACCTTAGTGTGGCATGTAGGTGTAGTTCCCTCTACTTTTAGCCTGACCCTGAGTGCGACAGTTTTAAAACATAAATAAATGTGTCCCGCTGCTCCATTGCACCCTGCCTAACAGACTTACGCCCACAGTTAACCGAATTGCGGAATGGTCTTCAAACTACACACTGACGGTGGGAAGCATTATTTACAATTGACGCTATTTTTATTTACAAAACTAACCCAGGACCTGTAATTGTTCTTTCTGGGGGGAGGACAGTCTGCTCTGCATCAATGCACCATTAAAGCACCCAAAAACGCACCAATACACACCCAAGCACCAATCGGTGCAGTCACCACTGTTCAATGAATAAAATAAAACCAACAAACCCAACCCTGCAGGTGTCTCTTGCTCTTCGGCTCCCTCTGCTGGTTATTATTATTTCTTCCAGTTGTTGTCATTTCCATTTTGCTTTGCTTACTGGCGGCCTATTTGTAATAAAGTGTGCCCAAGGTGTCCTTTTTATTTTCGTTTATTTATGGCCCACAGGGCCGACTAGTGTGGTTCACCTGTGGGGCATCGGTGCCCTGTGGCCAAGGTCCGCCAGCAAGATTTCGGGCCCTCATGGCCGGTTCCAGCAGAGGGGCCTTGCCCCAACCCATGGGGTCCATAAGTGGTGCTCGGCCACTGACATGTGGTCCATAATGTGGTGCATCGATGCAGACAGCTGGTTCTGGGAATTTCGGGCGCACAATGGCCGACCCACACACGCTCCCCTCGGCGCCCAACGGCGCTCAGGTCCTCATGTGGGAGACAAAAAGGGGGGGACAAGACAGATGAGCGAGGGGTAAGGTCTCAAGGGTACACATCAAAAAGGCAATGCAAGGCGAAATGCGTACGGAGGGCGCAGTGAGAAAGCTCGTCCCTACCGTACGTCACCCCCCTGTTACCTAGCCCACCCTTGCCCTTACCCCATATGTACAAAACCTACACATTACCAATTCGTCACTACTGTCACGTCTTCCCCATATTTCCCCTATATCAAATTCGTCTCCACAATCCCTCTACTTCAAAATTTGCCATCACCAATTCATCATCAATCCTCATAAGGAGGGAGAGATGGAATTACGCACAATGTCACACCCACGTCATGATGCGTCGCACAATCCAAACATTTGCATCATAAAAAATAATCAAAACATGGCATGGTGTGGAGTACCTGTCACCTCAGGTGAGTGGATGCAGATGGTGCGAGGAGATCCTTCATCCTAACTATCCTCTAAATGACTTTAACACACTTTACACTACCCGGGGTCTTTCCCTGCCAATCCATTGGCCAACTTACACTATGGGTTCTGAAAACCAATTCCCATTGGCCAAACTGTGGTGCTTTTCAATTTGGGGTCTCACTCCCCCGATTCATCTCCCGGTGCCCTCGCACAATTTCTGGGCCGCGACGTGTAGCTCTCCCAACAGGTCTACCCACCTGCACACCTCCACCACTGTAGTTGCCACCCGAGCTTACCTAGCTCCTCACCCTAACCTATCTAACTGGGGGCAGCCCCTCTCCTGGCTCTGTCACCCCATGGTGCCCTCTGGCACTGGGCTACCCGGGTCCGTCCTCCGGATCCTCGGGCCCCATCCACAACAACTACTACCGGCTCCCAGAGCCCACCTGCGGCCTCACCTGGCCGACATCCTCACAGTGGTGGAGTGCTCAAACAACTACACACACTAACAGGCTACACGCCCAGCCATTTCCACAACACTAATGCACCCATCCACAGACCATTCTTTCACCCGCCCCACAGATGCCAATATCCAAACCACAATTTACCTGTACCCTCTACCTAACACTTACACTACCCGCCCCGGGTATCCGTGATGGGGGTCCACTCTTCCCCCATTCACACCTTCGCACCATCCACTCCACTCCACAATTTCCACCATACTCACTCCACGACCATCCATTCCAATACTCCATACCATTTATTCCATGCACCTGTCTTTCATTCACCTGTCGTTGCACACCTGTGCAATCTCACCTGGTGCCACCTGCACCCTCCTCCTCTTTCTGGACCAGTTGGTCAACGCAACACACATCACCATCACTCACTCATACACTGCTCCACACACCTGTTCAGTTGCACACCTGTGCAATCACACCTGTTCCATTCTCACTTGTTCAATCCTCACACACACGGCATCATCTCAGCTAACTTCTCCCCTCTGAAACTTGCGCTTCCCAGTCGTCCCTTTAAACTATTGCGCTCCCACGTCATTATAATCCACACTAATCTACCTGCGTCCCCACTACAGGTATCAGTCACTAACTAAACTTAACGTTACCTAATGTCAATCTCTTCTAGATCCCTATCATTATCCAAGCCCTCCCTGGCTCGGTTGTCATAGCCACCCCATAAACTATTGCGCATTTGCCCCCACCTTGTGAGGGATGACAGAGTTGCCATCCCACCACAGCGGGGCATCTCTCACTATCAATTTTGTTCGTCCCAATCCAACAATTCAAAAATTTTCCATTTACTGCCAATTCCATTCACTTTTCTAAATTTCGTTTTAAATCACTATCACTATCACCATCACCCGTCTACTTATTACATCCTCTCGGTGCGCCAATTCACATCTACAGCCCGGCTTCGTACAGCCGAGCAATGAACGCGGGTCGTTTTGTGCCAGCGGCTGGATACGTCCCGCATTCGGGGCAGGGACGGAGGCTTACCCGGGCCGAGATCCCATGCACCACTTCGGCGTGGAGCCATCCAATGTCCCGATCTCGACCTGCCGGCACGTCTCAATAGAAAGTGGTCGCCATGACGACCCTTCCTATCGAGCTGCCCGCTCCGCCTTGTGGAGCCCGGACGCGGCCGCTCCACGCGAGGCCCAGCGTGGATCGCGCACGGCGGTCCTTTCGAACCCGCCGTGGCTCGGATCTCCGCTGGTTCTCGCGGCACGCGAAGCCCGGCACGCACCGAGGGCCCGATCCGGCTAAAAGTCGACCTAACCTTTAACCCGGTTACCGTCGACGCTTCACCTGCAGGCTTACATGCATACGCTACCTCTTTCTTGCTCATACATGCAGCCGTTCCCATTCTCCTCGTACCTTTTCTTTCACACCTCGGTACACTCACTCCGCTCACCGACTTGGTCACACACCTGACCACCGAACACTTTGGCACACATTCGTTGCTCGCACACCTCACCAATACACCGCTTCGCGCCCCTTTCTCGGTCACCTCCTTTGTGACGATCACAGGTGTGCTCTCACCCGCACACCCAACCACGTGCCTCACTACCAACTCAAATGTGCCTTCCCACACACGCTCTACCATTCCAGGTGTGCATCCTTCCATCCCAGGTGTACATCCTCGCCCACCTGTCACAACCAGCTCACGCTCCGTTTCACTCTCACTACTCTCACCTCCACTCTCAGTCGCGCACTCACCCTTACTCTTGACAGCATGCGCTTTCCCCATGCACCCGTTCGTTACACACCTTTCTCGCGCATCCTCCCGCGCACACTTCTTCGTTACTTCCTCCGTAACACTCACCACAGGCATGCATTCTCCCTTACTCTTGACAGCATGCGCTTTCCCCATGCACCCGTCCGTTACACACCTTTCTCGCGCGTCCTCCCGCGCACACTTTTTCGTTACTTCCTCCGTAACACTCACCACACCGCGCTTCCCTGTGCTCCCTCGCACACGCGCTTCGACCAATTCACTCTTGACGGCACACTCACTCCTCGGCGTGCACTTTTTCCTCACACACCCCATGGTCGGACATTCTCGCACACCCCTTTTTTCGCACACCTGTCCTGTCACACACCTCACCAACGGCCTTTCACGAACACCCGGATCCAAACCAATCCCCAAGCCGACTGAATCTCCCCTCACATCATGTACATTGCCACTCACCTCCGTACCTCGTCGCACCTTCTCTGCCACCTGCAAACTTTTTATTTGGTTAGTGAGCACCGCATCATGATTTGAACACAGACCTTGTACACATTCCATCACCTCCTCCCGGATTTCTCTCTTAGTTTCTGTCCGTCCCTTCTTAATTTCACTCACCTCTTCTCCCACTTCCTCTAATTTTTGTTTAACCTCTTTTATTTCCCGGTGCGTCTCCTCAAGTTCGTCCTCTAAGGCTACCGTGACCGTTTCTACGTGCGTCCTTACCTCCCGGTCCTTCGTCTCCATTGCTTCTGTCACCTCTTCCACCCTCATTGTCAGTTCCTCCCGTACCATCTGACATTGCCTCTGCGTCGCTATTAATTCGTTTTTAATTTCTTTTTGTGTCGCCTTTAACCCTCCTAGTACCGCAGTGTTCTTTTGAACCTGCTCCACTAACTTAGTTTGTCCCTCTGTCAGCTGCTCCACCTCCTCCGTCAGATCTTCTATTCCCCCCTGTAACTTTGCCGTATTATTTCTCACCTCTTTCTCTATACGCTTTTCGCCTCGCTTTACCTCCTCGCGCAGCCCCGAGACCTCCTCACTCACCCCTCGTCGTATTTCCTCCATCTGGTTCCCCATCTGTTCGATTTCCCGGGCGGATTGTTCCCCTATTTCCCGCAATTTGTCCTCCATCCTATTTTCTAACCCCATTAACCCATTTTTCACCCCCTCTAACTGATTCTCCTGGGCAGCCATTCTATTTTCCACCCCCGTTAACCCATGTTTCACCCCTTCTATCCCATTGTCTAACCCCTCAAATTTCTTGTCTAACTCCTTAAAATTATTGTCTAACCCCTTAAAATTATTGTCTAACCCCTTAAAATTATTGTCTAACCCCTCAACGGTACCCCTTGCTTCGTCCCTCATTACCCCCATTTGGTTTCCCATTACCCCCATTTGGCCCTCCATCCTATCCATTTTTGCATTCAGTTGGGTCAAGAATAATCTGAGGTCAAACCCGGTTTGCCCAGCGTCCCCAGCCGCCACCGCAGGCTCGCCCTCCGCGGCGCCGCTATTTTGGGACCCTTCAACCACGTGAGCGAGCGCGCCATTTTGCGCGCCTGATATTCCCGCAACCACATTGCCATTTTCCTCCTCCCTTTCTTCCACATACATTTCCCCGAGGTCCTGGGTCGATTCTACCCCGTCTATCTCTCCCACCGGCATCCCGTCGCCTTGAACAGCCATGGCGCGATTTCAAAATTCGGATTTTTATACAACAAACAAATTTCGGCTTTATAATTTCGAGCGCGTAAACGCGCTCCGGGTCCGATCTCACTCCTCGACACCAATTGTTATAGTACTAACACAATTGGTGTCCAAAATTTGGGCTAAATAAATTTAGTCCCAGGTTCGAATCCCATCTCCTGACTACCAATTGTTATAGATCGCGGTTAGATGTTATAGACCGAGCGGTGGTGTAAGACCGCGACCTAACAAACTCACCCGATTCACCCAGACTTTGGCCGTATCGCACCGTAGCTGCCCAATGGGGAAAAGACAAAGGCGACGAATGCAAAGAGGAAAAAGAAGGCCAAGACGAAAGACAAAAGGTTTGAAATATTACTACTGAATTTATTTACTATTTACACACAAGCAACAAAAAGCAATTCAGTTTATTTACAAGTACAAGACGCAGATGACACAGTGCAAATTTAGCTTATCTACAGACTTAACTAACCCAGGACAGCACAAACAGAACACTGACTCACGCGGGGAATTGATGATAGGACTGGCGGGAGATGGATGGCTGGCGGGATAGGGAGGTCCACTGGTCCTTCAGCACGATTGACTCGTTGGGCAGCCGCCGCTCCTCCGCGGCCGTGCTCCAAACTGCCGTCCAGGCCTCACGCTGCTGTGGCTGCTGTTTCGGTGGCTCCAGCTGCAGCAAATGCAGTTGCGGTGGCTCGAGCTGCAGTTCAACTCTGGACTTCTTGGTTGGACTCAACTCCTTGGACTCCCTCTCGTCTCTCGGTAAAGGCTCATCTCCCGTCTGCCTGTCTGGTCCAAACCCTCACTCTTTCTTCTTTTCTCTCACTCCTCACCACCGCAACCACTGACCCTCCTCTGGCAACCGACTCAGACCAACTCATCTCTCCTTGCCACACCCCTGCCTTGGGTTATATAGGCCCCCGCCCCTCAACCTTTGCGAACCTCCCCCACCGCTCTTCCTCCGCCCTCTGTAGCCAAACCCCTGGCTCATGGTTGGTCGAGCGGGGCTGGTTCACTCCTCCCCCTCTATGACGAGGTGGAGACACGCCTTTCTTCCCCAACCCTGCCTCGTGGCCAATGGCGGCAATTGGATCGGAGGGGAGGTAATATGGGCAATCGAGGCTTTTGGGGATGGGAAGGAAAGGGGGTCTATTCTCTTTCACTGGTGCAATGGAGTACTTTTAATTAATGGGAGACACAGCCTTATCCTAAAACACAGAATAAGAGATAACTATCAAAAGAAAAGATATATCGTGACCTACATGTATGTTTTTCTATGGACTAACTACGGGAACGCCCTTTGACCTTTATACAACCACAACGGAGGGAGGAGGGGTGATATTTTACAACAACCTTTTACAACAACCTTTTACAACATTTTACCACCACCACAAAATAAAATAAAAAAACACATTCTCATATTCACAACAGTATATTAGATATTTTAATTATATATTAGACGAAATTTGACTTTATATATCAGACTGTCGATGCTGCTGAAACAGTAATTGTTGGCATCGGTTATACTAGGTCGTTTGCCCAGCAGTAGTTAGGGTAGGAATTTGTAATTTGTTCATGGTACGGGTGATAGCTCGCCTACTCTTCACTATGGAATCCAACCTTATCCACATAATATCTTATCAAATCTAATCTTATATATAATCCTTATCTTATCTAATCTACTAATATCTTTAACGTCCACAATCTAATGTCGACAGACGGGACTTCCAATTTTAACATACATCCGAGGGGTACATTGATGAATCACCCTGCCTGTGAAGCACTGGGATGACAGTTTACAGCTGGGTAGGGATTCAAACCTCGGCTAGACAGTTTAGAGGTGAGTATACACTATACATACATGTAGGCCATCCTGCCAGCCCCATTCATCATGCATTGGAGTGATAAATGTAGTTTCTACAAGTTGTTCATGTTTTAACAAGTAAGTCTCTCTCAATAATTTAAATGTATTTATCTTTCATGAAAGGTTACGTGCTATTTCCTACTGATAATATAGTGTATGTGTACATATGTGGCGCGCCACGTAAAAAGGGGGCTTATGGGTGGTCAGAAAACGATGAAAAGTCAGTTTAACCAAGGAACACCCCTAAGCCCCCTTTTCACGTGGCCCGCCACAATTATAGTGCCTTCAGAAAGTATTCACACCCCTTGACCTTTTCCACATTTTGTTATGTTAAAGCCTGAATTTAAAATGGGTTAAATTTGGATTTTTTTTGACACTGATCTACACATAAAATAGCCCATAATGTCAAAGTGGAATTTATTTTTAGAAAGTTTTACAACAGAATTTTCATCATTTTCTGACAGAAATAGCATTGTAATAGATTGTTAAAGAATGTAATCCGTGTGTTTTTGGATGATCCACTTGCTGGTATCTCAAAAAGACTTTCAAATTTGCATGAGTGTCACCTTGTGTCACCACCTTGTGTCACCACCTTGTGTCACCACTTTGTGTCACCTATAAGGGTGCATGAGTTGTATGTGCTGAAAAATTATTGCATGAGGCAATTACGTAACATTGAAACTTGCCATAAGGTGTTCTGCACATTTCTCGTGCCAAAAGGCACTTGGAATGAACACTGGCACAGCCCTTCAACAATTACATTATCAATTATACGTGTTTGGTTTTTATGGCATAAAGTGTATTAATTGGCAATGTATATCTATCTATAATTCCAGTAATCTCTGTCTGTACGTTTGTACGTTTGTCTGTCTGTGACCGCTGTTTCTCGACAACCACGGGTCCGATATACTTTTAACTTGCCAGGTATATTGCTGGGGACCCGAGGATGTGCCTTTTCAAGGTTTCATATTAATCGGACAATTACTTACCGAGCTATGTCCAAAAAACGATTCAACCAATCAGAGAGCAGCGAACGATCGCGTGTGCCGGCGTTGCGAATGGACCAAACCATTCCATGTAAATAGAGGGGGGGGGGGTTCTGTGGTCGTTGCGAATGGACGAAACCATTTCATGTAAATAGAGGGGGGGGGGGGGGATTGTCACTGTACTCGCAAGCCGTTCGCCGTTCGCTTTGGCGTTGCGAATGGACCAAACCATTTCATGTAAATAGAGGGGGGGGATATAATTTTAGATAGATATATAGTACGGGCATATATATAGTACGGGCATGCCCTAGTTAATATTAAAGCCACCAAACATGTATTGCAAGTAGCTATCATTAATGAAAACTTTAGGCATGGAAACTTTAGGATACATAGTAAAAAGGTTGAGCCTCCACTTTTTATTCGTCCATAATGACCAAAATGGCAGGTTCTCAACATTCACTTGCAGTTGTTTTACTTTTTTATTTAAAAATCTCAATCTCTGTTCATCTGTGTGATATTCCATGTTGCACCTTTGAATCAATTTAACTCCATATCTGTCATGTTATGATTTCCTGGCTTTTTAGCATGTGCCAGTGGAATACAGTACAGGACTTTATTTGTAAATTTGTGGTATTAGAATGAAAAATGGGTAAATCAAATATTGTGAAAGAAAAATGGATAAATCAAATATTGTGAAAGAAAAATGGGTAAATGAAATATTTTATGAATGAAAAATGAGTAAATCAAATCTGAATGAAAAATGGGTAAATCAAATATTATGAATGAAAAATGAGGAAATCAAATCTGAATGAAAAATGGGTAAATCAAATATTAGGAATGAAAAATGGGTAAATCAAATATTACGAATGAAAAATGGGTAAATCAAATATTGTGAAAGAAAAATGGGTGAATCAAATTTTATGAATGAAAAATGGGTAAATCAAATATTATGAATGAAAAATGAGTGAATCAAATCTGAATGAAAAATGGGTTAATCAAATATTATGAATGAAAAATGGGTAAATCAAATAGTGTGAAAGAAAAATGGGTAAATCAAATTTTATGAATGAAAAATGGGTAAATCAAATATTATGAATGAAAAATGAGTAAATCAAATCTGAATGAAAAATGGGTAAATCAAATATTATGAATGAAAAATGAGGAAATCAAATCGGAATGAAAAATGGGTAAATCAAATATTATGAATGAAACATGGGTAAATCAAATATTGTGAAAGAAAAATGGGTAAATCAAATTTTATGAATGAAAAATGGGTAAATCAAATATTATGAATGAAAAATGGGTAAATCAAATATTGTGAAAGAAAAATGGGTAAATCAAATATTGTGAAAGAAAAATGGGTAAATCAAATTTTATGAATGAAAAATCGGTAAATCAAATATGAATGAAACATGGGTAAATCAAATATTATGAATGAAAAATGGGTAAATCAAATATTATGAATGAGACATGGGTAAATCAAATATTATGAATGAGAAATGGGTAAATCAAATATTATGAATGAAAAATGGGTAAATCAAATATTATGAATGAAAAATGGGTAAATCAAATATTGTGAAAGAAAAATGGGTAAATCAAATTTATGAATGAAAAATGGGTAAATCAAATATGAATGAAAAATGGGTAAATCAAATTTTATGAATGAAAAATGGGTAAATCAAATATTATGAATGAAAAATGAGTAAATCAAATCTGAATGAAAAATGGGTAAATCAAATATTATGAATGAGAAATGGGTAAATCAAATATTATGAATGAAAAATGGGTAAATCAAATATTATGAATGAAAAATGGGTAAATCAAATATTGTGAAAGAAAAATGGGTGAATCAAATACCGTATTATGAATGAGAAATGGGTAAATCAAATATTATGAATGAGAAATGGGTAAATCAAATATTATGAATGAAAAATGGGTAAATCAAATTTTATGAATGAAAAATGGGTAAATCAAATATTGTGAAAGAAAAATGGGTAAATCAAATTTTATGAATGAAAAATGGGTAAATCAAATATTATGAATGAAAAATGAGTAAATCAAATTTGAATGAAAAATGGGTAAATCAAATTTTATGAATGAAAAATGGGTAAATCAAATATGAATGAAAAATGGGTAAATCAAATATTATGAATGAAAAATGGGTAAATCAAATATTATGAATGAGAAATGGGTAACTCAAATATTATGAATGAAAAATGGGTAAATAAAATATTATGAATGAAAAATGGGTAAATAAAATATTGTGAAAGAAAAATGGGTAAATGAAATTTTATGAATGAAAAATGGGTAAATCAAATATGAATGAAAAATGGGTAAATCAAATTTTATGAATGAAAAATGGTTAAATCAAATATTATGAATGAGAAATGGGTGAATCTCTGTGTGTTCTATCAATCTTCTATCAATCTCTGTTCTCTGTGAATCTCTACTCTCTGTCGCTCCATTCTTCATCCCTCAGATCGGCAGTCTGCTGCCTCCTCACTCTGCAGACCTGGACAAAATCACAGACTGGGCAAACAAGTGGAACATGTCTTTCAATCCTGACAAATCTCACACTCTTACGATGTCTCTCCGAAAAGACCGACTGGACAACCCTCCCATCCACTTTCTGAATAATCCTCTCCAAGAAGTTCTGTCACTCAAGCTTTTGGGTCTCACTATCTGCCATGATCTTTCCTGGGAAAACCACATTTCAAATCTGGCCTCCAAAGCCAGTCGCCGACTGGGCATCCTCCGTCGTGCGAAGTCCTTCCTTGGCACACCTGAGCTCCTCACCACATACAAGGCTTTCATCCGCAGCTCAATGGAATACTGCTCTCCCCTCTGGACTGGTGGTGCTCCTGCCTCACACCTAGCTCGTCTTCACGCTGCTGAAACCAAAGCATTCAGAATCATTGGAATCTCCCGCGATGAAGCTAACTCCAAGGGCCTCTCACTCACTCACCGCAGGCAGGTTGGTGGTCTTTCCATCTTCTACCGACTCCTCTCTGGCCTTGCCCCCCCAGCGCTCTCTGGGCTCTGTCCCGCAAATATTCCTACAGGTCGCACAAGATCTGCCTGCAACCCTCTTATGGTCAAACTGCCAAAATCAAGACTCTCTGCTCACCTTCACTCCTTCATTCCTCTTTTCTCCCGCCTCTGGAACAAACTCCCTCACTCTCTTCAATCCCACTCCACCCTCCAGGTCTTTAAAACAGCTGTTCACCGCCATCTCTTATCTTCCCCCATCCAAAACCTTGATCTTTTCTACCCCCGCTAATTTCACCCCAATTCCACTTTTTTGAAATACCAACTCTGTCCTGGAAGTCCTTGGTGTCCTTGTGTTTTATACTTCTCCCTCCACCCCCCCCCCTTCCCACGCCTCCTCCCCCCAAGCCCTCTCCCTTCCACACATCTCCCTGCTCTCAAATGGTTGTGTTTGTGTGCTTCCCCTTCTCTCCCCATCTTGTTTTCCGCTCCCTCTTTTTATATATTTTGTTTGTCTTGTTGATTTGTTTGTGAAGTAAATGTTAGCTCTTTCACGAGCCTCGATTCAGTATACAAAAAAAAAAAAAAAAAAAATCAAATATTATGAATGAAAAATCGGTAAATCAAATATGAATGAAAAATGGGTAAATCAAATATGAATGAAAAATGGGTAAATGAAATATTATGAATGAAAAATGGGTAAATCAAATATTATGAATGAGAAATGGGTAAATCAAATATTATGAATGAGAAATGGGTAAATAAAATATTATGAATGAAAAATGGGTAAATCAAATTTTATGAATGAAAAATGGGTAAATCAAATATTGTGAAAGAAAAATGGGTAAATCAAATTTTATGAATGAAAAATGGGTGAATCAAATATGAATGAAAAATGGGTAAATCAAATTTTATGAATGAAAAATGGGTAAATCAAATATTATGAATGAGAAATGGGTAAATCAAATATTATGAATGAAAAATGGGTAAATCAAATATTGTGAAAGAAAAATGTGTAAATCAAATATTATGAATGAAAAATGGGTAAATCAAATATTATGAATGAAAAATGGGTAAATCAAATATTGTGAAAGAAAAATGGGTAAATCAAAATTTATGAATGAAAAATGGGTAAATCAAATATGAATGAAAAATGTGTAAATCAAATTTTATGAATGAAAAATGGGTAAATCAAATATTATGAATGAGAAATGGGTAAATCAAATATGAATGAAAAATGGGTAAATCAAATATGAATGAAAAATGGGTAAATCAAATATTATGAATGAAAAATGGGTAAATCAAATATTATGAATGAGAAATGGGTAAATCAAATATTATGAATGAAAAATGGGTAAATCAAATTTTATGAATGAAAAATGGGTAAATCAAATATTGTGAAAGAAAAATGGGTAAATCAAATATTGTGAAAGAAAAATGGATAAATCAAATTTTATGAATGAAAAATGGGTAAATCAAATATTGTGAAAGAAAAATGGGTGAATCAAATTTTATGAATGAAAAAATGGGTAAATCAAATATTATGAATGAAAAATGAGTAAATCAAATCTGAATGAAAAATGGGAAAATCTAATATTATGAATGAAAAATGGGTAAATCAAATATTGTGAAAGAAAAATGAGTAAATCAAATCTGAATGAAAAATGGGTAAATCAAATATTGTGAAAGAAAAATGGGTAAATCAAATATTGTGAAAGAAAAATTGGTAAATCAAATATTGTGAAAGAAAAATGGGTAAATCAAATTTTATGAATGAAAAATGGGTAAATCAAACATTGTGAAAGAAAAATGGGTAAATCAAATTTTATGAATGAAAAATGGGTAAATCAAATATTGTGAAAGAAAAATGGGTAAATCAAATTTTATGAATGAAAAATGGGTAAATCAAATATTGTGAAAGAAAAATGGGTAAATCAAATTTTATGAATGAAAAATGGGTAAATCAAATATTATGAATGAAAAATGAGTAAATCAAATATTGTGAATGAAAAATGGGTGAATCAAATATTATGAATGAAAAATAGGTAAATCAAATATGAATGAAAAATGGGTAAATCAAATATGAATGAAAAATGGGTAAATCAAATATTATAAATGAAAATGGGTAAATCAAATATTATGAATGAAAAATGGGTAAATCAAATATTATGAATGAAAAATGGGTAAATCAAATATTATGAATGAGAAATGGATAAATCTAATATTATGAATGAAAAATGGTTATATACACCTCCTCAACCCCTCTTTGAAAAAGGATCCAATACAATTTTATTCTTCTCTATCTGCTCCCCTTCGTTTTATTTTTCTTCCCCAAGTTACAGTACATTCAGAAAGTATTCAGACCCCTTCACTTTTTTTTACATTTTGTTATGTTACAGCTTTATGCTGAAATCGTTTAAATTCATTTTTTCCCTCATCAATCTACACTCAATACCCCATAATGACAAAGAGAAAACAGGATTTTAGAAAGTTTTGCAAATTTATTAAAAAGAAAAAACTGAAATATCACATTTACATAAGTATTCATACCCTTTGCTATGACACTTGAAATTTAGCTCAGGTGCCTCCCATTTCTCTTGATCATCTTTGAGATGTTTCTACACCTTGATTGGAGTCCACATGTTGTGGGCGGCCAGCTCTAGTAAGAGTCCTGTTTGTTCCAAACTTATTCCATTTAAGAATTATGGAGGCCACTGTGCTCTTAGGAACCTTCAATGCAGCAGAAATCTTTTGTAGGCTTCCCCAGATCTGTGCCTCGACACAATCCTGTCTCTGAGCCCTGCAGGCAGTTCCTTCGACCTCATGGCTTGGTTTTTGCTCTGATATGCATTGTCAGCTGTGAGACCTTATATAGACCGGTGTGTGCCTTTCCAAATCATGTCCAATCAATTGAATTTACCACAGGTGGACTCCAATCAAGGTGTAGAAACATCTCAAAGATGATCAAGAGAAATGGGAGGCACCTGAGCTAAATTTCAAGTGTCATAGCAAAGGGTCTGAATACTTATGTAAATGTGATATTTCAGTTTTTTCTTTTTAATAAATTTGCAAAACTTTCTAAAATCCTGTTTTCTCTTTGTCATTATGGGGTATTGAGTGTAGATTGATGAGGGAAAAAATGAATTTAAACGATTTCAGCATAAGGCTGCAACATAACAAAATGTGAAAAAAGTGAAGGGGTCTGAATACTTTCTGAATGCACTGTAGGTAGCGTCCCACGATTCTTCAATATTTCCTGGCTTCCACTCCACACTACCTTTCGACAAGAGCAGCCCATGTTTGTTGGCACTCCTACCAAATCCGACACGCCAGCCCTCATGGTTCAGAGCTGCTTCGGTATCATCCTGCGATAGAGTAGCAACCTAAGCAGGATTCATTCTCAGTGGGATTAATACTCAGCAGCAGCAGGATATAGAAATGTTTACGACTGCAGTTTGTGGATTCCCTAATGCCCCCAGTGGAGAGACAGAATAACAACTATGAAGCTAAGGCCTGTACTAAAAATGCATTGGAACCTTGCCCATCAAGGATTCTGATAATGTCAGTTGGTTATTGGGTTACTGAAGAAGTGCATGACATTCATGTGACATGTTGCTAAGATATTGAAAAAACAAGTGTGAAAGGTTGGGGCACTCATGTTATAGAACAGCATTTTGAAGTCACCAACCTTGAACTTGAAATCGACTTTACTTGCTTGGATGTACAGGTATACAACCCTCTGGTTCAACAATTCCAATACACAACTGAAAATGATTATTTTGGAATGGGATACAAGACCTGAGGCACTGAACACTTTGGTGTAAACACCAGATAGGTAATTAAAGCACAGGACTTGGATCACTATTCCTGTGCTGCTTTCATATCTCCAGAAATGCCAAGCAGGGAATTGTTACAGGGTACCAGCCCACAATGTCCTATTTTTGAAGGATATTGTGAGATATTTAATGTCCAAAAGCAAGTGCAAGAGGATGGAGGATGATGACCACTCCTTTTTGCACCGTGACAATGCATAGGGCTGCTGAAACAGTTTCCTTGGCTATTGGGCACAATCCTGGACGGGTCGCCACTCCGACGCAGGATACCCGAGTGGCTCATTCATGTCAGCAAGCTGGTACTCAATTTGCCGACGTCGGAAGGATGGCAGGCTGAGTCAACCACCTGATGCTAATTCAATGATCGACCGGGATTCGAACTCAGGATCCTGGGATCCCAAGCCCGCACCCTAACCGTTAAGCCAACACCAGGCGTTAAGCCAAGAATATGGAACAAGTTGTTTAATGATGTACTCCAAGATACAATGCCTTCTGCTGATATAGTACAACAGAATGGCAGTCTAAACGTCAGGGATCAAACCCTGACTACTATTACGACTACTACTAACTTGCTCCTCCTCTTTAGTTGCCCCTATTATTATCACTTTCTTGTGGGGTCATTTCTGGCCCAAGTTTTTCACGAACCAACTGGCCAGGCCTGATTGTTCAGGGTGTTCAGGCAACACTATCCTCACTGTCCACCATCTGGAAATCTCCCACAAACCAAGAACTGAAGTTGTGACTGTACAGAGCTCTGATAATCTCAATTTTCTGCTGTGGCTGAGATTTGGACACGCAATGCTATTATAAACACACACATCGATATTCACCCTGCTCAAATTTTATTTGCCCATATTCACCCCAGATCCACTTTTTTGAAATACCGACTTCTTTCCTGCAAGTTGGTGGAAGACCCTGGTGTTGGGCTAGGGTGCCAGCTTAGGATCCTGGGTTCGAATCCCGCTCGATCGCTGAATTAACGCCAGGGGGGTTGACTCAGCCTGTCATTCCTTCCAAGGTCGGCAAATTGAGTACCAGTTCACTGGTATTTCCCTGTTTGTCGTAAAAAGGCGACAACCAAGGGCTCCAGTGCTAACTCCAATCTCCAAGGGCTCCAAAGCCAGTGGCCGACTGGGCATCCTCCATCGTGCGAAGTCCTTCTTTGGCACACCTGAGCTCCTCACCACATACAAGGCTTTCATCCGCAGCTCAATGGAATACTGCTCTCCCCTCTGGGCTGGTGCTCCTGCCTCACACCTAGCTCGTCTTCACGCTGTTGAAACCAAAGCATTCAGAATCATTGGAATCTCCCACGATGAAGCTAACTCTAAGGGCCTCTCACTCACTCACCGCAGGCAGGTTGGTGGTCTTTCCATCTTCTACCGACTCCTCTCTGGCCTTGCCCCCCCAGCTCTCTCTGGACTCTGTCCCGCAAATATTCCTACAGGTCGCACAAGATCTGCCTGCAACCCTCTTATGGTCAAACTGCCAAAATCAAGACTCTCTGCTCACCTTCACTCCTTCATTCCTCTTTTCTCCTGCCTCTGGAACAAACTCCCTCACTCTCTTCAATCCCACTCCACCCTCCAGGTCTTTAAAACAGCTGTTCACCACCATCTCTTATCTTCCCCCATCCAAAACCTTGATCTTTTCTACCCCCGCTAATTTCGGTCCCCTTGTGTTTTATACCTCTCCCCCCCCGCCCTCCCCCTCCCACGCCTCCTGCCCCCAAGCCCTCTCCCTCCCACACTTCTCCCTGCTCTCAAATGTTGTGGTTGTGTGCTTCCCCTTCTCTTCCTGTGTGTGTGTGTGGTTGTGTGCTTCCTGTGTGTGTGTGTGGTTGTGTGCTTCCCCTTCTCTCCCCATCTTGTCTTCTGCTCCCTCTTTTTGTGTGTTTTGTTTGGTTGATTTGTTTGTGAAATAAATGTTAGCTCTTTCACGAGCCTTGATTCAGTATACAAAAAAAAAAAAAAAAAAAAAAAAAAAAGGGTTGGCGGCAGGAAGGGCATCCGGCCGTAAAACATTGCTTCAAAAAAAGGGGACCAAAAAACAACAACCACGGTCCCCGAAAAAGGCCAACCCCCGCTTGCGGGGAAAAATGGCCTCTAAAGGTGTTTTTTTTCCTGGAAGTCCTAGCAGTGTCCATGTGTTTTATCCCTCTCCCACCGCCCCCCCCGCCCACTTCCCATGCCCCCCCCAAACCCTCTCCCTCTCACAGATCTCCCGAAGTCCCTGTTCTCTACTGTTGTACTTGTGTGCTTCTCTCTCTCTCTCTCCCCCCATCTTGTCTCCCGCTCCCTTTATCATGCTTTATGTGTCAGTTTTTTGTTTTTGTGATTAATGTTAGCTCTTACACGAGCCTCGATCTTGTATACAAAAACAAAAACAAAAAAAAATGTTGGTTTTGGCCCTATCTCTCAATGGTGAAGAATCACATAAAAATTAAATAATTATCATATCCGAATCCATATTCAGATCTTCACCAAAATCTAATTGAATCGTCCTTGTCACACACACAGCCTCTCCACGAAGTTTCGTCCAAATCTGTCTACAACCTTTTGAGATATCCTGCTATGTATCGTTTTTGGCCCGATCTCCTAATGGTGAAATATCACTTAGAAAATTCTACTAGCCGGATCCGAATCCGGATCTTCACCAAAATCTAATCATTTCGTCCTTGTCACATACGCTACATCTCTGCCAACTTTCGTCTGAATCCGTCCCTAACGTAATTGAGATATCTTGTTCACAAACAAGCCCAAAACTCAAAAGTGAGACCCAAAAGTTCGGTCACTCAAGCTTTTGGGTCTCACTATCTGCCATGATCTTTCCTGGGAAAACCACATTTCCAATCTGGCCTCCAAAGCCAGTCGCCGATTGGGCATCCTCCATCGTGCGAAGTCCTTCCTTGGCACACCAGAGCTCCTCACCACATACAAGGCTTTCATCCACAGCTCAATGGAATACTGTTCTCCCCTCTGGGCTGGTGCTCCTGCCTCACACCGAGCTCGTCTTCACGTTGTTGAAACCAAAGCTTTCAGAATCATTGGAATCTCCCGCGATGAAGCTGATTCTGGGGGCCTTTCACTCACTCACCACAGGCAGGTTGGTCGTCTTTCTGTCTTCTACCGACTCCTCTCCGGCCTTGCTCCCCCAGCTCTCTCTGGGCTCTGTCCCCCAAATATTCCTACAGGTCGCACAAGATCTGCCTACAACCCTCTTATGGTTAAACTGCCAAAATCTAGACTCTCTGCTCACCTTCACTCCTTCATTCCTCTTTTCTCCGGCTTCTGGACCAAACTCCCACACTCCCTTCAATCCCACTCCTCCCTCCAGGTCTTTAAAACAGCTGTTCACCACCATCTCTTATCTTCCCCCATCCAAAACCTTGATCTTTTCTACCCCCGCTAATTTCACCCCAGATCCACTTTTTAGAAATACCAACTTCTTTACTGGAAGCCCTTGCAGTGTCCTTGTGTTTTATAATTCAACCCCCCCCCCCCACCCCCCCTTCCCAAGCCTCCTCCCCCCCAAGCCCTCTCCCTCCCACATATCTCCCGATGTCCCTGCTCTCAAATGCTGTGTTTGTGTGCTTCCCCTTCTCTCCCCATCTTGTCTACCTTATTATATGTTTTATGTGTCTGTTTGATTTTTTTTTGTGTGATAAATGTTAGCTCTTTCACGAAGCCTCGATTCTGTATACAAAAAAACAAACAAAAAACAACAACAGACAGACAGACATGGGCAAAAACATAACCTCTGTCTACCTTTGGTGGCAGAGGTAACAAGTTGAGCAGCAGGATTTAGACGATGTAGCACCACACATGAAATGGGGTTAATGGCTCATACTAATGCATTATTTGACTTTCTTAATGAGCCTGATGGGTTGTTCTATTAGTATTTCCATCTGAACCCTTGGCTCATGATGCATCCATTCTACATTTATATCCCCATATACCATACATTCGTCCATTGTGTCCGAACGTCCTTGCAGTTCATGCAAAAGTACTCTGACATCTACTAATGTCTTTGTCCTGCATGTGATTTATGTACAATCTTGTCGAAAAACTTTAGATTAGAGTAAATTTAAAAAAAAATCAGGATGTGCAAACAGTTGTCACAGTAAAATCCTCATATACAGTCACGCGAAAAAGTAAGTACACCCCACGTAAAGTTTTGACTTTTTCAACATATTTCAACATACAGCTATTTGATCTTCATTTCAACAATATTGACAGATAAAGGTGATATAATATAACAAATATCATGAACCATTTACAATTTGTAGTTCATTGTATAATTTAAATAAACATAAATGCAAATTTCGCATGTGGAAAAAGTAAGTACACCCTCGGCTCTAAGAGGTGGTATTGCCCCCTTTGGCAGAAACAACCTCAAGTAGGCGTTTCTTATAACTGTCTACCATTCTCTGACGTTGACTGGGAGAAATTTTTGCTCACTCCTCCATGCAGAATTATTTCAGCTGTGCGATGTTTGAGGGGTTTCTTGCATACACAGCTCGTTTCAAATGCCCCCACAACATCTCAATGGGATTTAGATCCGGGCTTTGACTTGGCCATTCCAGAACCCTCCATTTCTTTCTTTTCAGCCATTCCTTGGTGGATTTACTGGTATGTTTAGGGTCATTGTCATGTTGCAAGGTCCACCCTCGGTTGAGCTTCAATTTCTTCGACAGATGGCCTCACATTATCCTCAAGCACCCTCTGGTACAATGAAGAATTCATAGTGGATTATATGATGGTGAGCTGCCCAGGCCCTGATGCAGCAAAGCTGCCCCAAACCATAATATTTCCACCACCATGCTTTACAGTTGTTATCAGGTTCTTGTGGTCAAATGCTGTCTTTGGTTTTTGCCAAACATGTCTTCTGGTACTGTGGCCAAATAGTTCTACCTTTGACTCATCTGTCCAGAGCACATTGTTCCAGAAGTGCTGGTCTTTGCCTTGGTGTTCATTGGCAAACTTTAGTCTTGCCCTGATGTTCTTTCTGGACAGCAAAGGTTTCCTCCTGGCACACCTCCCATGTAGATCACATTTGTGCAGCCTCTTTATAATGGTAGACTCGTGCACTTTGACATCAACAGTAGCAAGAGCTACCTGTAGGTCCCGTGATGACATTCTGGGGTTCTTAGAGACTTCTTTCAGCATCTTGCGGTTTGCTCTCGGGCTGAACTTGCTGGGGCGGCCTGGCGTGAACAAGTTGGCAGTTGTTTGGAATCTTCTCCACTCGTAGATGATCTTCCGGACAGTCGAATGATTGATTTCAAATTGTTTGGAGATCTTTTTAAATCCCTTCCCAGACTCGTAGGCATCTATAATCTTCTTTCTGAAGGCCTCATAGAGCTCTTTTGATTTAGGCATGGTGACGCCGCACACTTCAACAACAAAGGGCAAACCAAACTAAATGTCTGAGGTTTAAATAAGACAGGTTCCTCCAAGATCCTCTCTTATGATGTTCTAATCATTTGCACCTGAGCTGGTGCACATGATTCTAATTTTAGGTATTTGAAGTAGTGATAAATGTAGGGGTGTACTTACTTTTTCCACATGTGAAATTTGCATTTATGTTTATTTAAATTATACAATGGACTACAAAATGTAAATGTTTCATGATATTTGTTATATTATATCACCTTTATCTATCAATATTGTTGAAATGAAGATCAAATAGCTGTATATTGAAATATGTTGAAAAAGTCAAAACTTTACATGGGGTGTACTTACTTTTTCACGTGACTGCATATTGTTATCTCTGGGGGTAAAGCAACATCTCGAGCCAGGTAGATCTGTATAGGTAGGTATTCGACTGTCACGATAGGGAATCTACCTTGTAATAAGTTCTGTTAGTCCGGTTTGTCGGTTAACATGTATACCTGTGAACAATAACATACCAGGATGTTCGTGTGTTAGTGTAGGATTTAAAGGTAACGCCCCTGTGTGTTACACCTGGTCATCAAACCTTTGTCCCTTATGGCAATGCACACCTGTAGACACTTAGTTAGGCCCTTTAGTGCACGCATTAATTAAATTCCCTTCCCTGACAAGACTTTGGAAGAAGACAGGCAAGAGGCCAGTCCAGGGCACCACCGCATGGACCGCAGCCAGCTACACCTCCGCTCGGCCTCAAGTAACACGCGCTATGACCACGCTACACACTATGACCACGCTCCAGGCCTGTGGAGGGCACTGATTGGGTGGCGTGCCGAGGCTGACGTCACCGCAGCAAGGTTATAAGAGGGCGCGCCGAACTCTATGAGCAGTCCTAGCCCGAGTTCGCTGGCTTGCTTCTGGGAGTTCTCTTGAGTTGAGTGGAGTTCGCTTGCTTCTTGCACGTTCTTTGTCTCTCTGGCACGCCCAACTCTTGGGAGAGCTGACTGGGACTTGGCAGACCGATAGTGTGTGGAGATCGACCTCGTGTGGAGCCGCTAGCCTGCGTTGGACGCGTGGTGCTTGGAGCGAGGCCTTGTGGTGCTTGGAGCGAGGCCTTGTGGTGCTTGGAGTGAGGCCTGGTGGTGCTCGGAGGCGGATGGAGAGGGCCGCGTGGGACGTCGACGGACGCAAGATGACAAGACAGATAAGACCATTCCACATTTCCCCGAACATAACGGATGTTTCTATTTTCGTAATTCATTCCCTCGTCTATCCCTGGTGTTGGGCTAGCGGCTAGGGTGCCGGCTTAGGATCCTAGGATCCTGGGTTCGAATCCCGGTCGATCGCTGAATTAATGCCAGGGGGGTTGACTCAGCCTGTCATCCTTCCGAGGTCGGCAAATTGAGTACCAGTTCACTGGTAATTCCCTGTTTGTCGTTAAAGGCGGCAAAAAGGGTTGGCGTCAGGAAGGGCATCCGGCCGTAAAACATTGCTTCAAAAAGGGGACCGAAAAACAACAACAACCACAGTTCCCGAAAAAGGCCAACCCCCGCTTGCGGGGAAAAATGGCCTCTAAAGGTGGTTTTTTTAATTATTTTTTTATTCCCTCGTCTGTATCTGAAGTCTGGTGTGTGGGATCCCAACTTAGGCTTTTTATTTGATTACCGTTGCGCTTCATTGTCTTGGGTTCCGGAATAAACGTGTTTCTTTTTGTACCTTAAATCTTGTCGTTTGCTTGAGTTAATTCCTTACACGATCGAAGCTGCCGTCGGTTCACCAGAAGGTAAGCGCTTTTACCGCAGCTTTCCACTTCCTTTCTTCTTCCTGCGTTTGATAGTAAAATCCGTGTTCGGTCGTCGCCTCCAAGTAAAGCCGTTTTTGGTCCATCCGCAAGCCCTGGTATTAACCGAAGGGTCCGCGCGACAATATTGTCTTTGATGTTTTGTGTGATCCTTAACAAGAGTACACAAGTTCAGAGGTTGTTAATTAGGCTTCCTCCTTTCTGGATTGTGCAACGTTCTCCATTTGTTCGTAATTTATGCTTGCCAAACATTACTAGCTCTGAATATGCCATGAATAACCAATGATGAAATGAAGAAGAAGAAAAAGTCTTGTCAAAAATTGGTTCTTTCAACTGTGTCAAGTAAAAACCCTGGGCAGTGATATCAGTTGCTTCCTATTGTTGCCCCCAACTCGATTACCAGTAGCAATTGTTGGATGAATGAGCGTTTCTATTACCAAAATATATAAAATTGAAGTTAATTTGGAGCCTCCAAATGATAGAGCAGGGAATTGCCCTTATCAGGTCCTTGCAACCCAATGGTACATGTATGGGAGTTGTTGAAAACCACATTAATAATGAACTAAAATATCACACCAGGAGTCTTGAATCATCATTGGGAATCCAAAATTATTCCAGCGCGGTGTCAATCATCTTACATGGAAATGATCTGTTGGCGTTTGCCCAGTCTCGCTACACCACCTATAGGTTATCGGTGAAAATCTTATACATATTGTGAACAGTGGTGTCTGTCCGTGCGTTCGTCTGTCTCTCGTGTATGGCGGATGCTTCCTGCGCAGCATTTGAAAAACTGCTGATTGGTTATTTTGTATTTTCATTTCACTTTTCTTGACGCAATAAAAGACATGAAGCAATGGGGTTGGTCGGTATTAGTCAGAGGGAAGGCTAATTGTGACATTTAGCAAGGCTGGGGTCCCTAGAGATGGAAAATTACTCAAGCTTTTTATTGTTTTGGCAAGGATATAAAATTCGTCATTAAATGGTGTAAAATTATGCACCAGTGATAAATATAATGGCCACAATGAACTTTCAAATGTGATCGAAATAAGCTCCCAGGAGTCTGCAGAAGAATGTAGAGGGACATAGTCCATGTGCTGGTGCTGGGAGACCCAGGATGGACATATACAGCTGGCAGTAAAATGGATGGACAAACAACCCGCAGAGTGATTCCCATTCTGACGAAGACGAGCCATGTGATAATGAGGACGATGACTTGTGAGCCATCCTTCAAGTATATCTAGAACAATTTGCATGACAATGCTCCACACATAATATATAATTTATAGTTTGAGTTCATAAGAACCTCTGTAACTTGTTCACCTTGACTTGTGTCTCTTCATGTATTGTGTTAATCAGATATATTATGGTATGAACAGATACAAGTACTTAAATCAGGATAAACATCACTTTTACATGTGATGTACATATATAACCATACAATCGATGCTTCTGCAAGAAATAGTGTAAATGGAGTATGTATCTTTAAATATATATTTCATCAAAAAGGAGTTTGTGTATTATTTACTTATTGCAATATGATTCCCTGGCACAAATTAATAAAATAATCATGATGATAAGTGCGAGTTATTTACACATAGTGTGGAATGTGGATACACACAAATGGGTTAATCCATTTTCTGGAAATATCCTGGTCACAGCACCAATGTAGCATAATATTGCAGTTGGAATGACCACCTTCGTGCACCATATGCTAACTAACCAGTCAACAGAGTCATTGGGTCACCAAACGTTTAATAATTTTGAACCAATATTGCCATCTGCATCACATTCCAATTTCAGTCGCAAAATTGGCAAGAATCGTAATTTGAGGGTCAGTGTATAAAATGGGGCACATACTTGTCATCATCATCTAAGACGTCATTGAAGATTACAAATGGTATCAAAATGTTGGCAAAGGGCAAGTTATTGATGAATGGTGCTATTTGGTGCATCATGTCTTTAAATAATTAAATGTAAAACTATATGATTAAAAAAACTTAATTTTGAGTGGGTTTGGGCGAGTATTTCTATCACATTTGAAAGTTCATTGTGGCCATTATATTTATTACTGGTGCATAATTTTTATAAAATAGCATTATATGAGAATTTAATATCCTTGCCAACAAGATACAAAACGTTTGTGGTATACTTACATACATTCTTTATACACCTTAAACTGACAATGACCATATACATTTTGGATGGAAAATCTGCAACCGGTGTCCTTAGGGGTTAGGGTTCAAAATTGAGTGATAAAACAGAGAAGGCAAAGAGCTACACACTGCTATCACACATTTTCCATCTCTCGGGACCCTAGCCTTGCTAAAAATCAGTCTTCCTCCCCCTGACTGACTCTCTACAACCCCATCACTATGGTCAACAAAAAACTTGGGGTCGGGCTCAAAGGCTAATATAGTCAATCACTTTATTGTCTCTTTCAGTAATCTTTAAAATCAACATGAACATCTGGATTAAAGTAGATTTAATACAGATCTTCATGGATTAACACAATTTAAAATAGCTATATTTTGCCCTATTTTTAGACAAATGCAACCTCCACCACCCGATGTTGCACCACCATTTTGTGGTGCTGGTATAAGTATTTCAGAGCTTTGGATCTGAGTGAAACCAAGAATACAACACAATTAACCTTTTTAAAGTCCATGAAATGATTTAAATTGATACATTAACTTAAATTTTTCCCATCAATGGGGACTGGTACTTTTGCTAGCACAATATTATATAGAGTACAAACACTGTACTTTTATTTGAAGATATTATTGCTTCAACATTTTAATTTACTTTTTATTTTTACCTCCCCCACCGAAGGTGGATAGAGGTTATGTTTTCACCCCTGTCTGTCTGTTTGTCTGTGAACAAGATATCTCAAAATGTTGTGGACGGATTTGGACGAAAGTTGGCAGAGAGGTAGCGTATGTAACAAGGACCAAATGATTAGATTTTGGCGTAGATCCAGATTCGAATCCGGCTAGTATAATTTTTTAAGTGATTCTTCACCATTGGGAGATCGGGCCAAAAACGATATATAGCAGGATATATCATAAAGTTGGGAACGGATTTGGACGAAACTTGGTGGACAGGTTGCGTATGTGACAAGGAAGAATTGATTCAATTTTGGTGAAAATTCGTATCCGGATCCGGATCAGATACTTTTAAAAAGTGATTTTTCATCATTGAGAGATAGGGCTAAAACTGATATGTAGCAGGATATCTCAAAAAGTTATGGACGGATTTGAACAAAACTTGATGGACATGTTGTGTGTGTGTGTGTGCACGTAAGGACGAATCATTTCGAATTTGGTGAAGATCTGAATATGGATTCGGATACGAGAATTATTTTATTTTTAAGTGATTCTTCAGCATTGAGAGATAGGACCAAAAGCCAAATATAACATGATATTTTAAAAAGTTATGGATGAGTTGGTTCGGTGACCAGAACAAGCCGATTAGATTTTGGTTCAGGTCCGGATCCAGATGCGGCCTATCAGTGGGATACTAAATCTCAAATGCTCAACCCGGTGGAGGTATTCAGCATATCAGTGGATAGAAAACGTCAAAGGCTCAACCTGGTGGAGGTATTCACTCCACCGCATGTTTTATACTGAAGTCAATGAATAGATTTTACTATTAATAGGAAAAATAAAATAAAATATCAAATGTTTATTTTTGGCTCAATGAAATCAATCTTCAGGATATTGCATGTCGGATGATTCTCAACATGTAATTTAAAAAACAAACCTCTCACAATAACATTGTTGTATAAATAAAAATAGAAATAACATTTGGTGTGACATGCAGGTTTGCAATGTGAAGACAGGGGATCACATTGACGAAGAATGAGAAGTTGTCATTTCCCATTGAGACAAGGCAGGCCCGAAGATGCAGATTGATCCCTGTCATACAGAAGGGCATCACTTGAAATAGTGCACAACATCATCAAATGATAAACAAACTCCATGCAAGCAAACGTCACCTGCTACATGGTATAAAATAAAATAGGATAAGTGGGGGAGGAAGGTGGGTTGGGGAGTCTGCATCGAATGCAACAATAACGGTGCTACAATACCTAAACTGCTTCTTGAGTTTGGACGGCGGTGTCATGCTGAAAATACGATCGCAGAGTGAGAATCTCTGGTCGTGCTGCATTGTTCCACTTAATGGTGGCAGGAGGCGACCTCTGCCCCCAATGGGCAGCGAGTTAAATTTAGATGCATTTGGAAAGTGCGCACCTCCATTCTTGCAATCTCCCTTCGGTGTGGAAGAGTGAGAGACAAGGGGAAGGGGCGTAATATTCAGACTATTTAAAAAGAAAAACAAAAACTATCTTGTATATTTCAAAAACATAATAAATACAGACGTGACTCAAGCTGCGGTGAACCTATTCCTGGCAAGAATCAAGACATTCCCTTAAAGCATGCAGGAAAGTGTGTGCATGCGCTCACAAAAATACTAGTCTACGTCCTCCCCTTTGGTGGAGATTATTGATATATTTGTACAATTTATACCAAAAGCAAATTTGATGAAATAATTTAATTCGTTTTACAGTTTTAAATTCACTTACAAGAATGTGGGTGGCACCACCCTTTTATAAGTGGATCTTTGGAACCGGTCACAAATTACCGTGAGGGCACTGAAGAGTAAATCACAAAGTGAGGAGGAGTACGACGTTTATGCTGGAATAAATGGAGTAGGTACTGTAACTTACCTCAAAACAAGGTCATTAATTAGGCAGCTGCGTTTTTATTGACAACGATAGTTACATCTGCATTCTCCCCAGAACGGGCTTGTTTGTAAGATGCCTAAAATGCAAATTAATAATGCCGGTTTACCTACAACCTCTGCATTATCAGGTACATTGTTCTTAGCACTACAAAACACCATATCCCCTTTAAGATGAGCTCGTTTTCACTCAGATCTTGATTATGCCATAAAGCCAAAGCAATGATGCATTGGACGATTGTACAGTCACGTGAAAAAGTAAGTACACCCCATGTAAAGTTTAGACTTTTTCAACATATTTCAACATACAGCTATTTGATCTTCATTTCAACAATATTGATAGATAAAGGTGATATAATATAACAAATATCATGAAACATTTACATTTTGTAGTCCATTGTATAATTTAAATAAACATAAATGCAAATTTTGCATGTGGAAAAAGTAAGTACACCCCCACATTTATCACGACTTCAAATACTTAAATTAGAATCAGGTGCACCAGCTCAGGTGCAAATGATTAGAACATCGTTAGAGAGGATCTTGGAGGAACCTGTCTTATTTAAACCTCAGACATTTAGTTTGGTTTGCCCTTTGTTGTTCAAGTGTGCGGCGTCACCATGCCTAGATCAAAAGAGCTCTCTGAGGCCTTCAGAAAGAAGGTTATAGATGCCTACGAGTCTGGGAAGCGATTTAAAAAGATCTCCAAACAATTTGAAATCAATCATTCGACTGTCCGGAAGGTCATCTACAAGGGGAGAAGATTCCATACAACTGCCAACTTGTTCAGGCCAGGCCGCCCCAGCAAGTTCAGCCCGAGAGCAGACCGCAAGATGCTGAAAGAAATCTCTAAGAACCCCAGAATGTCATCACGGGACCTACAGGTAGCTCTTGCCACTGTTGATGTCAAAGTGCACGAGTCTACCATTAGAAAGAGGCAGCACAAATTTGAACTACATGGGAGGTGTGCCAGGAGGAAACCTTTGCTGTCCAGAAAGAACATCAGGGCAAGACTAAAGTTTGCCAATGAACACCTCGGCAAAGACCAGCACTTCTGGAACAATGTGCTCTGGACAGATGAGTCAAAGGTAGAGCTATTTGGCCACAGTACCAGGAGACATGTTTTGCGAAAACCAAAGACAGCATTTGACCACAAGAACCTGATACCAACTGCAAAGCATGGTGATGGAAATATTATGGTTTGGGGCAGCTTTGCTGCATCAAGGCCTGGGCAGCTCACCATCATATAATCCACTATGAATTCTTCATTGTACCAGAGGGTGCTTGAGGATAATGTGAGGCCATCTGTCGGAAATTTGAAGCTCAACCGAAGGTGGACCTTGCAACATGACAATGACCCTAAACATACCAGTAAATCCACAAAGAAATAGCTGAAAAGAAAGAATTGGAGGGTTCTCGAATGGCCAAGTCAAAGCCCGGATCTAAATCCCATCGAGATGTTGTGGGGGGATTTGAAACGAGCTGTGCATGCAAGAAACCCCTCAAACATCGCACAGCTGAATTAATTCTGCATGGAGGAGTAGGCAAAAATTTCTCCCAGTCGATGTCAGAGACTGTTAGACAGTTATAAGAAACGCCTACTTGAGGTTGTTTCTGCCAAACGGGGCAATACCACCTATTAGAGCCAAGGGTGTACTTACTTTTTCCACATGCGAAATTTGCATTTATGTTTATTTAAATTATACAATGGACTACAAAATGTAAATGTTTCATGATATTTGTTATATTATATCACCTTTATCTATCAATATTGTTGAAATGAAAATCAAATAGCTGTATGTTGAAATATTTTGAAAAAGTCAAAACTTTACATGGGGTCTACTTACTTTTTCACGTGACTGTAACAGTGCAGGCCAACATGGGCAAACATTCATGCATAAAAATTAAACAAAACCGACATACCTTTTGAAGAGGATTTACAATGCCAACCTTTGGATTAGCATTGAATATCTTGTTGTAATTAACTTCGCGATTTGCAAGCTCTAGTTCGTAATACTTCCTGTCTTCCTAGAAGGAGGATCATCCATTTAGGCATGATGCAAGACAAAAATATTTTACCAGGAATTTTTTTTTTGAACTAAGTTCATGCAACATAACTCATACCATGAGACTCCTGATATGCTGCTCTTGCTCTGCCAGCAAACCCTGAAGGTGAGAGATTCGTTGTCGATCATCTGGCCATCGTTTCCACTGCTTCAACGCCTTCTGTGCCTCCAGAAGTCTGAACACAGCAGTTGTCATTTGCAGTTTTTGTTTGGTAGGGTGTAAATAGTAAAAGGGAATGTTTTTTAAAATCCAGTTTGCAAAACATGTCTGAAGGTTGGGACGAAAGTATTGCCTCTTTTCAGTTAACAACTAAAGCGTTGTAGGAAAGCTATGCAAGATCATAATGAAAGGTTTGTATCTCATGCCTATTTTAAATTTAGCGGCATTGTGATCGGTCACGTGACAACATCACACCACAATTTCAAAATGTCTGCCCCATTAGATGTGCATACGAAGCATAGAACAGTTTTTAAATTTCTTACTGCGGAAGAGGTTCCTCCAGTTGATATTCATAAGCATTTAAATAATGTGCTTGTTGCGGAACCAGATTTTGGGTTTACCACGAGGGGCGACATCTTGGACTCCTCTCAAACTACAGCCTTGCAGGCCGCATGCCACGGATAAGTCCACGGCGCATCGGGTTGGCAAGCAACTGCAGACGCCGATTGATATCGCCAAACCTGGCAGGGTCCTCGCTCTTTGACAAATGCATTACCTTTCCGGTGGATTCGCAATGTCAATTGGGGCACATACTCGTACATGTATTTAGGTATGGCCTAGCAGAACCATGAAGAACGCACTCGCTAAGTTAAGGAGCCAATCGGTGGGGCAGAACTTCCCATATATCAATACTTACACACTAAATCGAGCCAAAAGAGAACGAGATGAAACAGATGGAATGGAAACAAACCGATTACCAAAAAAAATTACTACCCAAATAGTTGTTAATGTTAATGGGTTAGACTTTCGGTCTTGTTTACAAAATATTTAAAAATGAAATACAGAAATATATAATTTACATCAGTAGTCAACCCCCTGAATCAAGTGCCTGTGGAAGCGATTACAGCTTCAAGTATTCTTGGGTGCAGAGGATGCATCTGATATGTCTGTATCAGCTTTGCACATCTGGATTTGGGTAGTTTCTCCCATTACTCCTTAAAGATTTGCTCAAGCTCTGTCAAGTTGGATGGGGAGCATCCGTGAACAGCAATCTTCAAGTATTTCCACAGATTCTCAATGGGATTCAAGTCTGGGATTTGGCTGGGCCACTCAAGGACTTTCACATTCTTGTTCTGAAGCCATCCCAGTGTTGCTTTAGCTAGATATTTGGGTTCATTGTTCTGTTGCAAGAAATATTCACTGAAGTCTCAGGTCTTTTGAACTCTGCAGCAGGTTCTCCTCCAGGATTTTCCTGTATTTGGCTTTATTAATTGTTCCATCTTTCCTTACAAGTTTCTCAGTCCCTGCCACTGAAAAGCATCCCCATAGCATGATGCTGAAACCACTATGCCTCATGGTAGGGATGGTGTTATATGGGTGATGAGCTGTGCTCAGTTTCCACCAGACGTAGCACTTTGCATTCAGGTGAAAGAGTTCAATTTTTGTCTCATCAAACCAAATAATCTTTTGCCTCATGCTCTCAGTCTTTTACTTGCATTTTTGCAAACTTCAGGTGTGCTGTCATGTGCCTTTTTCTCAGGAGTGGCTTCCATCTGGTCACTCTCCCATAAAGCCTAAATTTGTGAAGTGCGGCAGAGACTGTTGTTCTTCCAGCACGTTCTCCCATCTCAGCCAAGGAAATATAGTTCTCTCAGTGGTCACTGAGTTCACCTCCACCTCCCTAACCAAGGTCCTTCTTGCCCAGTTGCTCAGTTTGGTCAGACCACCGGCTATAGGAAGAGTCTGGGTAGTTCCATATTATTTTCATTTCCCAATGATGAAGCTCACTCTGCTCTTGGGAACTTTTAACACTTCAGAATTTTTTTTATACCGTTCCCCAGATCTACACCTCCTCACAATTCTATCCCGGAGTTCTATGGACAGTTCCTTGGACTTCATGGTAGAGTTTCAGCTCTGCAATGCAGTCAACTGTGGGACCTTATATAGAAAGGTTTGTTTCTTTCTAAATCATGTGCAATCAATTGAATTGCCCACAGGTGGAATCCATTCAAGTTTTGGAGACATCTCAAGGATGATCAAAGGAAATTGGATGCACTTGATCTAAAGTTGGACTGTCATAGCAAATGGGTTGCATACTTATTGACTCAAGACATTTCAGCTTTTCATTTTTAATTATTTTGTAAAAATGTCAAATAAAAAATCCACTGACATTATGGGGTATTATGTGTAGATCAGCTACGAAAAAATTCTCAATTTACTCCATTTTAAATTCACGCTGTAACACAACAAAATGTGAAAAAGTCAAGAGGTGTGAATACTTTCTGAAGGCATTGTACCTTGCAGAAACATTGCATCAAGTAATAAAGAAACGTGACTTTCCTCTCAGCCACGGTTGCACCTTGAATTAATCATACAATTGAGGTGATTTGAATGAGCATTGAGTATCTTGTTGTAATTAACTTCTCCATTAACTTGTAATCAATGATGTAAACAACAATAAAATACAGTCTTAGCCAAAAATATTGGCATCCTTGCACTTTTTTCAAATAATGCACCATTTCTTCCAGAAAATTGTTGAAATTAAAAAATATTTTGGTATCCACATATGTATTTCTTTGGTTTGCAGGTGAACAAAACAAAAAAGCTGAAACGATTACTAAATCTTAGCTTATTCCACACAGAAATCCTCAAATGGCCCGGGCAATATTATTGGCACCTTTGAGAAGTTGTCAGAAATAATTAGATTTCAAGCAGGCGATTCTCCTTTACTTTGAAATTGAACTCACCTATGGCGAGTTGCAGGTGCCTGCAATTTAAAAATCACTCATTCAACAAATTTTAATCGAGAAAAGGAATCATTCTGCTGTTTTGTTTCACTGTGTGTACCACAACAAGCATGGAGAAAAGAAAGAAAGCCAGGGAATTGTCTGAGGAGGTCAGACAAGATTGTAGCCATGCATGGACAATCCCAATGCTACAAGTCCATCTCCAGAGACCTTGATGTTCCCGTGTCCACCGTACGCAATGTTATGAGGAAGTTTAAGGCCCATGGCATTGTAGCCAACCTCCCTGGACGTGGCCGCAAAAGAAAACTTGATCGAAGATTGCAGCAAAGGATTGTTAGAATGGTGGAGAAAGCACCTCGATCAACTGCCTGCCAAACAGATTCAAGCTGACCTTCAGACACAAGGTACAACAGTTTCAACTCGCACCATCCATCGTCAACTCAACGAAAGGGGGTTCTATGGTAGGAGACCCAGGAGGACCCCACTGCTGAGAAAGAGACATAAGAAAGCCCGACTGGAGTTTGCCAAAACACACCTGAACAAGCCAAAATCCTTCTGAGAGAATGTCGTGTGGACAGATGAGACCAAATTAGAGCTTTCTGGGAAAGCACATCATCTCTATGTTTACAGAAAACAAAATGAAGCCTTCAAAGAAAAGAACACATTCCCTACAGTCAAACATGGAGGAGGTTCAGTGATGTTTTGGGGTTGCTGTGCTGCCTCTGGCTCTGGGTACCTTGAATGTGTGCATGGCATCATGAAATCAGGAGATTAACAAGGCATTTTGGAGCGCAATTTTCAACCCAGTGTCAGAAAGCTGGGTCTCCGTCAAAGGTCGTGGGTCTTGCAGCAGGACAATGATCCCAAACACATTTCAAAAAGCACCCAGGAATGGTTCAAGACAAAATGCTGGACTGTTCTGGAGTGGCCAGCAATGAGTCCAGATCTAAATCCCATTGAGCACCTGTGGGGAGATCTGAAAACAGCAGTTGGGGGAAGGCACCCTTCAAATCTGGGAGAACTGGAGCAGTTTGCATAATAAGAGTGGGCCAAACTACCAGTAGAGAGGTGTAGGAAGCTCATTCGTGGCTATAGGAAGTGCTTGACTGCAGTTATTTTGTCCAAAGGCCGTGCTACCAAATATTAAGTCGAGGGTATCAATAATTTAGTCAATGCCATTTCTTTTTTATTTTCTGATTTAAAAGGATACATTAAGTTCTGAATCTAAAACAAAGGTTCTGTAATATTAACAGTGAAATAAAGAATTGTGGAGACCAAATACTTTTGTCAATTTCAACTTATTTTTAGAGAAAATTGTGAGTTAATTAAAAAAAGTGCAAGGGTGCCAATATTTTTGGCCTTGACTGTAGTTAAAAACTAACGACTGCATAGGCCATAGACCATGCAAGACAACTGATAAAAAGGGGCAATACCTGTGGGTTCACCTGGTAGACCAGTCAAGGTGAACCAGTAGTAGGTGTGCTTGACCAATTAAATTTGAAACGGAGAAGAAAGCAAACACCTATTTTGGGGGAAACCCCTGATACTTTTAATGCTGTAAACAAACTTTAATCCATCACGGGTGATAAAGGTTGGGGTCTCCAAAGTTTCATCCAAATCGTGTGTGTAGTTTTGGAGAAGAAAGGAAATACCTATTTGTCTTTTTTGGGGGGCGGGGGAGGGGGGGGGGGAGGGTGTGGTTCAATTTGACCACCAGTAGACTCCCTTTAGGCCCATATCTTTTTTTAATGCCGCGAACAAACTTTGATACATCATGGCTGATGAAGGTTGGTGTCACGTATCATCAAAATGGTCTAGAGCTACTGCTGTGAGAACGCCTCAGAACGAGCTCAAAGTTTGCCTGTCAATACAAGCTACCCTGGGTACGGAATGAGGCAAGGGAAGCACAAGGCAAGGGCGCAGTGACACCACGGAGGCCCTGGCATGTCACACCCTCCTCATGATAACCTCATCATCATACCATGTACTCCTGTCACTACCTTAATGATCCAAAGCCAGCTTCCCCATCCTTTCCCTCCCCCTCTATTATTTGATCCCATCCCAAACCCCGCCTGGCTGGATAAGGTAAACAGAGGAGTCGTTTCCATACTCCAAACTGTCTCTTTCTCTTATCCTTTGTTTTATTCTTCTCGTGGAATTTTTTTTTTTTTTTGTGTACAGAGTCGAGGCTCGTGAAAGAGCTAACATTTATCAAACAAACAAGCAAACAAAGTATATTAAAAGGGGAGCGGTCGACAAGATGGGGAGAGAAGGGGAGGAAGCACACAAACACAACATTTGAGAGCAGGGACATCGGGAGATGTTTTTGGAGGGAGAGGGCCTGGGGGAGGAGGCAGGATAGGTATAAAACGCAAGGACACCAAGGACTTCCAGGAAAGAAGTCAAAAGTCACTTCAAAAAAGTGGATTTGGGGTGAAATTAGCAGGGGTAGAAAAGATCAAGGTTTTGGATTGGGGAAGATAAGAGATGATGGTGAACAGCCGTTTTAAAGACCTGGAGGGAGGAGTGGGATTGAAGGGAGTGAGGGAGTTTGTTCCAGAGGCGGGAGAAAAGAGGAATGAAGGAGTGAAGGTGAGCAGAGAGTCTTGATTTTGGCAGTTTAACCATAAGAGGGTTGCAGGCAGATCTTGTGCGACCTGCAGGAATATTTGGGGGACAGAGCCCAGAGAGAGCTGGGGGAGCAAGGCCGGAGAGGAGTCGGTGGAAAGACCACCAACCTGCCTGCGGTGATTAAGTGAAAGGCCCTCGGAGATAGCGTCATCGCGGGGGATTCCAATGATTCTGAACGCTTTGGTTTCAACAGCGTGAAGACGAGCTAGGTGTGAGGCAGGAGCACCAGCCCAGAGGGGAGAGCAGTACTCCATTGAGCTGCGGATGAAAGCCTTGTATGTGGTGAGGAGCTCAGGTGTGCCAAGGAAGCACTTTGCACGATGGAGGATGCCCAGTCGGCGACTGGCTTTGGAGGCCAGCTTGGAAATGTGGTTTTCCCAGGAAAGATCATGGCAGATAGTGAGACCCAAAAGCTTGAGTGACAGAACTTCTTGGAGAGGATTATTCAGAAAGTAGATGGGAGGGTTGTCCAGTCGGTCTTTTCGGAGAGGCATCGTAAGAGTGTGAGATTTGTCAGGATTGAAAGACATGTTCCACTTGTTTGCCCAGTCTGTGATTTTGTCCAGGTCTGCAGAGAGTGAGGAGGCTGCAGACTGCCGATCTGAGGGATGAGGAATGGAGCGGCAGAGAGTGGAGTCATCAGCAAAGAGATAGAGAGGATTTTGAAGAGAGTCAGAGAGATCATTGATGAAGACCAGAAAAAGCACAGGGCCCAGAACACTGCCTTGGGGAACTCCAGCCTGAACAGGAAGAGGAGATGAGAGAAACCCATTCAGGGCCACACGTTGACGACGACTGGAGAGGAAGTCCGCCAGCCATGCGTGGAGATTTCCATGGATACCAAAGGAGGAGAGTTTGGTGAGCAGAGCGGGGTGCCAGACCGTATCGAAGGCACGTGATATGTCGAGGGAGACAGCTCTAATTTCCTGTTTGGCATTGAGGACCTCCATCCATCGTTGAGACAGCTGGTATCTCATCTCAGGTATCTTATCTCAATGTTTATGATAAGGTTTATTTATCAGAATACTACTAGCTAAGGACAAGTCTGCTCATTTGTACCTTTTTAATTTGCTTGCTTTTGCTGTAAATACATGCCCTTTTGCCTTTGATTTTGCTTTGTGAATAAACACATAAATAACGTGCTTTTCACCAGCACTTGGGAAAATAAATAGTAGTTGTGCATTTTCCATCTGCTTCGCTCTCATCCTTTCTTTCGTTGATCTGACACGGTGTGTACGTAGTGGATGGCCAAGAGGTCTGCACCACTGTTTTGTTTCAGTAGTGGTTAGCCAGCATTCACTTACGGTTTGCTCGGCCATAGTGGTAATAGTAATTGTGGAAGATGGGTGAATGCTGAGGGCACGGTCCTTAGCTGAGGTCATCAGGTCACCGACTGGTAACTTGAAAATAAGGCGAGAGGACCTTGTTAGACCTGATTATCTCAACCGACGTCCGCGGAGTTATCTGTGGCATGGTGGCTTCAGGTCAGAGGTCTGGGAGCAAATCCGAGGAACCTCCTAATGGTAACTCCCGAACCCCTGTGCCGTAACAATATACATTCAAGGCTCATGGAAAAGCTAGTACACAGAACGGATCAGGACAAACCAGGACACAAAAGGAACAGGAGACAGAGGGGAAAACACCAACAGCAGAGTTAATGGCCTAGATAGACGGAGACTTGGACAAACAATGGGTGTGGAAAGGAATGGGAGGGGGCAGGCGAGGACGCATATAGAGTGGACAAGATGGATACAGAAGGAAACTCGAAGGAGGGAAAGCTGGAAATTTGAAAGGAGGAGGGTTTGCGTTTGGTTGGGGAGGGGTGGGGGTGGGGGGGAGAGGGTTAATATGAGGGTAGAAAATAATCATGATTTTAGATTGGGGACGATCTGAGCTGGTGGTGAACAGCTGTCTTATAGACCTGGAGGGAAGAATGGGATTGAAAGGAATGTGGAATTTGGTTCCACAGGCAGAAAAAAGGAGGAGCTAATGAATTTTGGTGAGCAGTGATCCTGGATTTAGGTAGTTTCACCAGAAGGGGGTTGATGGTGGACCGTGTGTGCCCTGCAGAATCCTGGGGTGGAGGGTACAAAAAAACCCGGAAAGAGCAGAGGGTGCAAGATCAGAAAGGAGGTGGTAGAAGACAGAGAGATTACCGACCTGACTGTAATGGTGAAGTGATAGACCCATAGACTCGGCTTCCTTTCGTGAGATTCCAATAAACTTTAAGGCCTTAGTTTCTGCAGTGTCCGGCTGAGCAAGATGTGAGGCAGGGGAGCCAGCCCAAAGGGGAGAGCAGTACTCCATCAAGCTGCGGATGAGGTCTATTTTTTTGGTCTATTCTATATTTATTTTTTTGTATACAGAATCGAGGTTCATGTAAGAGCTAAAACATTGAACATGAAAACATGCACAGACACATAAAACATGCAATGAAGGGAGCGGGAGACAAAAGGGGGAGAGGGGGGAAAAAGGGAAGCACACAAGCACAACAGAAGAGAACAGGGACGTCGGTAGATCTGTAGAAGGGGGAGGAGGGAGGTGTCCATGGTATAAAGCAAATGAATGCTTCGAGGAATTTCAGGAAAGAAGTTGGGGATTTAAAGAGGTGTATTTGGGGTGTTTTAACGGGGGTAGAAAAGATCAAGGTTTTTGATGGGGGAAGATAAGAGATGGTGGTGACCAGCTGTTTTAAAGACCTGGAGGGAGGAGAGGAATTGAAGAGAGTGTGAGAGTTTGTTCCAGAGGTGGGAGAAAAGAGGAATGAAGGAGTGAAGGTAAGCAGAGAGTCTTGATTTTGGCAGTTTCACCAGAAGAGGGTTGCTGGCAGATCTTGTGCGACCTGCAGGAACATTTGGGGGACAGAAACAGACAGAGCAGGGGGAGCAAGGCCGGAGAGGAGTCGGTAGAGGTCAGAAAGACCACCTACCTGCCTGCGGTGAGAGAGAGAGAAAGGCCCTCAGAATCAGCTTCATCACGGGAGATTCCAATGGTTCTGAAAGATTTGGTTACAACCGCGTGAAGCCGAGCTAGGTGTGAGGCAGGAGCACCAGCCCAGAGGGGAGAGCAGTATTCCATTGAGCTGTGGATGAAAGCCTTGTATGTGGTGAGGAGCTCAGAAGTGCCCAGAAATGTCTTTGCATGACGGAGGATGCCCAGTCGGCGACTTGCTTTGGAGGCCAGCTGGGAAATGTGGTTTTCCCAGGAAAGATCATGGCAGATAGTGAGACCCAAAAGCTTGAGTGACAGAACATCTTCAAGAGGATTGTTCAGAAAGTAGATGGGAGGGTTCTCCAGACGGTCTTTTCGGAGAGACAAAGTGAGAGTGTGAGATTTGTCAGGATTGAAAGACATGTTCCGTTTGACCAGTTTGAGATAATGTCCAGGTCTAACATCTAATGATAATGATAATGTCTAACAACAACCATTGCATTGGTGTCAGGATCGGGACCCAGTGGCCATTACATTCATAATTTATTCTGTAAATAATGAATTGGCACAATGATTAATGCTCAAAATCACAGCATTTTATGAATACCCAACTATGCAAGCCCTCGTGTCTTCAATCATGCATTTGGGCCTTACTCGTTCTCCAAAGTGGAAATCTTCTCCTTGAGAAGGTCCTGCGCTGCAGTGTACTCGTGCATCAGGTTATGATTTTCATGAACGTGGTCTGCAGTCAGCTGCTGTCGCTCGCTCTCCAATCTTTGCTTCATTTCCTCTATGCAATTCCTGAATCGTTTCATTCACAACGCATCCAAAGATATTGAAACACGCATGGAAAGGAGTGGGAGCCCAGTTGGTACAATGTCTTTCACATGAGCATGCTTTTGCTAAATATCAAATAGCCCCCAATACAAGTTGGGTGCAAATGTCTGGGAATAATATATATTTTTTCAAATAGAGTGATTTTGTTAACAGCAATTTGAGATGCTGGAAGAAGAAGAAAATGGCAAACATAGCTCGGTGTCAGACTGTACCAAAGGTCATACAAATAAATCAAAACTTTGTAAAAGCAGTAGCACTTGGCTTCATAATGTGAGGAAGAGAAAAGGATGAGTCATGGTATCTTCAGACAACTACTGTAATAAATAATAGCAGGTGGTAAAGCCAGCTTATCCATCTGAAAGAATACTTGCATTGTGATATTGTACTCTCAGGACAGCAAAAGAACAACAGTTTGAAGTTACAGTTCATTCCTTCAGCAGCCAACCATAAATATAGAAACTGATGTTAGCACACTGCCAAATAACTATCCTATATTTTTTCCATCTCAGCAGTACATTGGGAAGGCAGGAGTATCGAGTGCGTGAAATGTGAACTACCTGGCCTGGCCTGTTGAAACAAAGACTGGATTTAAGCAAAATGCAGAGCACATAGTTTATCAAATAAATGTTATTATCATATATAAATAACTAAACAATTATATATAAACATCATATACAAAATATACATCAACCAATCAGTTTCATGAATAGTATTTCATCGAGAAGGAAAGTTTCTTGCTCTGAATGTCGGAGGGCCCACCGTTCTGATGGGTGAAGTGCCTGTGCGTCAACATCATGCACGGACTGAACATGTGGTGCAGGATAGCAGACAAGGAATAATTCAGGGCTAGGAATAATTCATGATATAACATAAAGGATATAACATGAATGAGGCAAGCAATGGAGGATAAAGGGGTTCTGACTGACACATAAGAGAGCAAGTATTTTTAAACCTACAACCTATTGCAACTTTAACAGCACCCATAATTCCCACATTATAGTGGCGTCAACTGTATAAAGTTAATGGCCCATGTCTTTCATGGACTGACTAACCAAACCGAATATAGAGCAGATTTTGGCAGGATCATTTGCAATTTGTTCAGCATGCTGGCACAAACTCACCTGCTCTTCACAAAAGACAATGTGCGATCGCCCATCAGCTAATGCTACCAGATGTGACACTCATCTTAATATCCATCCGAATCCATTCGAGGGATAGCCCACTTTGTGATGTAATTCCCTGCCTGAAAAGCACCAAACCAAGTTTGGTGGAGAATCAAATCCAGGCTAGACACCTCAACGGTAGGTTCACTATGTTTACACCATCTCGTCCGACCCTCTTTATTATAACCATAATATTTGGGGAACTGTTTGACATAATTCTGAGTTATATGCAAGAAGGTAAAGATACTTTTCCAAGGAAAGAGGGAGGGGGAGAGAGTGAGGGAGGGAGAGAGAGCGAAAGAGAGAGAAAGAGAAAGAGAAAAAGAGTAAGAGTGAGAGTGAGAGAGAGAGAGAGAGAGAGAGAGAGAGAGAGAGAGAGAGAGAGAGAGAGAAAGAGAGAGAGAGAGAGAGCGAAAGAGAGAGCGGAAGAGAGAGAGAGCGAAAGAGAGAGAGAGAGCGAAAGAGAGAGCGAAAGAGAGAGCGAAAGAGAGAGCGAAAGAGAGAGCGAAAGAGAGAGCGAAAGAGAGAGCGAGAGCTGTTTTTTTTTTTGAAATTTTGTTCTTCTATTACCAGGAAATCAGTGTACATGATAAGAAGGCATATTTTCATATTTGATCAGATGCTACAGATACAGCCACCTCCAGATCACAATCAATTTGTACATCTGGTGCATCGATTTTTAACTGTGGCATCTGTACATGGTGGGGGTTGGGAGAGGATTTCATCTACTCCACGAGGGATCTCCGGTTCATCAAGCACAATGGGAGTAACAGTTTCTCATGTACTCACACAACAAGATTACAGGGTTGCTCAGAAGATGAGTCCGTGGGAATGGGTTCAGGTGATTGTTTGACAGGTGTTTTTACCCTTTGGTACAACACGGGTGATTAAGGTTGTGGTCATGTTTCATCAGAATTGCATGTGCAGTTTCCGAGAAGAAAGCAAATACCTATTTTGAGGGGGCACCCCCCTCCCCACCCGTAAACCCCCAAAGGAGCAGATTTTTTTAATGCCATGAACAAACTTTGTACATCATGGATTGTGAAGGTTGTGGTCAAGTTTCATCGAAATTGTGTGTGTAGTTTCAGAGAAGAAAGCAAATATCTATTTGTGTTGGGGGGGGGGGGGGGTCAAACCTGGATGTACTTTGACCCCCGTATACTCCCTCAGACTTCGATTTTATTTGTGCCGTGAACAATTTTCGGCACATCACAGGTGATGAAGGTTATGGTAAAGTTTCATCGAAAGAGTGTGTGTAGTTTCAGAGGAAAAAGCAAATTCCTATTTTGGGGGATCAAACCTGGACCCACTTTGACCCCCGGTAAACCCCCTTAGATCCCGATTATTTTAATGCCGTGAACAAACTTTGTGCCAAATTTGGTCGCAATCCCATCAGCGGTTTTGGAGAAGAAGTTTCAAGTGTTTACGGACTGATGGACGGGCAGGGTTGGAGGAGGAGCATCACTTTGCGTGCCCAAGTAGAGAGCATTGCTCTTGAGCCAGTTGATATTTGCAGAGCTTGTTGAGCTAAACTCCTGGACACAATGAACCATTGAACCAAGGAAGAAACATCCTCATCAGAGTGAACAATTACACACAGGTTATCTGCATAGGGGATTGTCTTGACCGGGTTTGCTGCTGGAAGGGGGTTAAAACCAAGAAGGCACGCACGCAATCAAATAAGCAAAGGCTCAACTGAAAGGGAGTACAAAAGACCAGAGAAGCACCCCATGGCGAATTCCTCTACAAACAGAGAAAGGCTGGCATAAAATATTATTAACTTTTAACAAACTAAAAAAAATTATTACACAGTAATTTAATGTAAGAGATAAAATTTGCCCCGAGGCCAAAGCCCCGTAAAACAGAAAAGAGATAAAAATGATCAATTGCTTCAAAAGCTTTTTCCTGGTCTAGGAAAACCAAACCAACATTTCTTTGTTCAATTGCACAAATGTCGATAATGTCACGAACGATAAAAATACTATCATGTATAGTCCTTTTGTGAATGCAGTAGGATTGGTCGGGGTGTACAATCTCCCCAGTCACCGGCTTGAGGCGGTTTGCAAGAGCTTTGGAAAAGATTTTATAGTCAGTACAAAGTAACGAGATTGGACGCCAGTTTTGCAAGTTCTGAAGGTCACCTTTCTTGGGAATGAGCGCAAGTGCAGCCCTGCGACAACTGAGGGGTAGCGAGCCAGATCGCAAGCTGTCGTTTAAAAGACCAAGTAGTTTAGGCCCCAAAAGATTCCAAAAGGTCCGGTAGAATTCCATCGGGATCCCATCTAAGCCCGACGCCTTTCCAGTGGGTAAAGTTTGCAACACGGAAAAAAGTTCTTCCAAAGTAACTTCCACATCCAACTGTAGACGTGCAGTTTCGGACAAGGTGGGCAAAGAGGCGACCAGAGAGTCAATCATTCAATGATCAATGTTCTTGGCACGGTACAAGTCAGAGAAGTATTCCTTGGCAGAAGCTCTGATACATTCTTGATCGTATGTCACTCTCCCTTCTTTTATCCAAAGCAAAGTTAGTTGCTGGCTTCATTTGGTTCGGGTTTCTAATCCAAAGAAGAACTTGGAAGAGGTATCTAGAAGACATATATTTTCCATTCGGAGCCGGACCAAAGCTCCTCTAGCTCGCTTTGCACACAATTCAGCAAGGAGGGCCTTTATCTTAGGCAACAAAAGGTTAGTCCATTCAGCATTAGAGGCTGAGATGTTGGACTGTAAAGTTAGAATCTCCTTGGTAAATAGGGATTGAAGAGTGAAATCGTTCTTCGTATTAAAGGACCCATACTGCTGGCAAAATATTTTTATCTGGGCTTTTGCATTGTCCCACCACTGTCCGAGGAGAGGGAAGGAAGCTTTCCACAGAAGTAAAGTCTCCCAGAAGACTTGAAAAGCATCAATAAAACATTTGACTGACATTAAAAGTCCAATAGACATTTTTTTTTTTTTTTTTTTTTTGTATACAATATCGAGGCTCGTGAAAGAGCGAACATTAATCACACAGAAAGACAAACCGACACATAAAACATATAACATAGGGAGCGGTAGACAAGATGGGGAGAGAGGGGGAAGGACACAAACACAACATTTGAGAGCAGGGACCGAGAGACATGGAGACATCGAGAGATCTGAGAGAGGGCGAGGGCTTTGGGGGGGGGGGCGTGGGAAGGGGGCAGTGGGAGAGGTATAAAACATATGGACACTGCCAGGACTTCCAGGAAAGAAGTTGGAATTTCAAACAAGGTGGATCTGGGGTGAATTAGCGGGGGTAGAAAAGATCAAGGTTTTGGATGGGGGAAGATAAGAGATGGTGGTGAACAGCTGTTTTAAAGACCTGGAGGGAGGAGTGGGATTGAAGGGAGTGAGGGAGTTTGTTCCAGAGGCGGGAGAAAAGAGGAATGAAAGAGTGAAGGTGAGCGGAGAGCCGAGATTTCGGCAGTTTAACCATCAGAGGGTTGCTGGCAGATCTTGTGCGACCTGTAGGAATATTTGGGGGACAGAGCACAGAGAGAGCTGGGGGTGCAAGGCCGGAGAGGAGTCGGTAGAAGACAGAAAGACCACCTACCTGCCTGCGGTGAGTGAGTGAAAGGCCCTCAGAGATAGCTTCATCGCGGGAGATTCCAATAATTCTGAAAGCTTTGGTTTCAACAGCGTGAAGCCGAGCTAGGTGTGAGGCAGGAGCACCGGCCCATAGGGGAGAACAGTATTCCATTGAGCTGCGGATGAAAGCCTTGTATGTGGTGAGGAGCTCAGGTGTGCCGAGGAAGGACTTCGCACGACGGAGGATGCCCAGTCGGCGACTGGCTTTGGAGGCCAGCTTGGAAATGTGGTTTTCCCAAGAAAGATCATGGCAGATAGTGAGACCCAAAATCTTGAGCGACAGAACTTCTTGGAGAGGATTGTTGAGAAAGTAGATGGGAGGGTTGTCCAGTCGATCTTTTCGGAGAGACATAGTAAGAGTGTGAGATTTGTCAGGATTGAAAGACATGTTCCACTTGTTTGACCAGTCTGTGATTTTGTCCAGGTCTTCAGAGAGTGAGGAGGCAGCAGACTGCCGATCTGAGGGAAGAGGAATGGAGCGGCAGAGAGTGGAGTCATCAGCAAAGAGATAGAGAGGATTTTCGAGAGAGTCAGAGAGATCATTGATGAAGACCAGAAAAAGCACGGGGCCCAGAACACTGCCTTGGGGAACTCCAGCCTGAACAGGAAGAGGAGATGAGAGAAACCCATTCAGGGCCACACGTTGACGACGACTAGAGAGGAAGTCCGCCAGCCATGCGTGGAGATTTCCATGGATACCAAAGGAGGAGAGTTTGGTGAGCAAAGCGGGGTGCCAGACCGTGTCGAAGGCACGTGATATGTCGAGGGAGACAGCTCTAATTTCCTGTTTGGCATTGAGGACCTCCATCCATTGTTGAGACAGCAGAAGCAGCATGTCCAGAGTAGAGTGACCTGGTCTGAAACCAAATTGATGATCAGAGATCAAGCCATTGGAGAAGAGGAAAGATTTCATATCAGAAGCAATGATGGATTCCATGACTTTGCTGATAATTGGGAGAAGGCTGATTGGTCTGTAATTGCTAGGATCTGTTTTTGCACCTTTTTTGTGCAAAGCGGTGATGTTGGCTGATTTCCAAGCAGATGGCAGTTGACCTTGAGCAAAAGAGAGGGTGAAGAGAACAGAGAGAGGGTGAGATAGAGCAGCAGAGCAGGATTTTAGGACCCGTGGGCTGATGCCGTCGGGTCCAGTTGCAGAATCAGAGTCGAGGGTTGACAGAAACTTTTCCACCTTGTCAGGAGGAAAGGACACGGAGTCCAGGAGCAGCAGGGTACGACTGGGTATGGTGGGTACAGAGAGGGATGGGTTTGGGACACAAGATTTAGAGGCAAACACAGAGTTGAGGCATTCAGCTTTTTCACGTGCGGAGTCAGCTGTGTAGCCGTTTGAGGTAAGGGAGGGGATGGAGGGGGAACAAACACCAGAAACGGATTTGACCAGACGCCACCAGGATTTGGAAGAGGGAGACAGATAAGAGAGTTCGGTCTTGAGAACGGAGAGATATTGTTTCCTGGCTCTCCTGAGGGTGGACACACACTTGTTTCGGGCTTTGTGAAAGGAAATGAGATTTCCTTCCGTTGGATTTGCTTTCCAGGAGACGAAGGCAAGTTGTTTCTGGGCAACAGCCTCACCACAAGATTCCGTGTACCATGGACGGGAGGAAGGGTATGACAACTGAAGACGAGATGGGATAAATCTGTGCATGAGAGAGAGCAATTTACTTTGGAAGAATTCCCAGGATGAGTTGATGTCAGAGGTGGTAGAGATGGGAGACCAGTCCAGATGATTGATGGCTGCTTGAAGACCGTGCCAGTTGGCCTGAGTGAAATGCCAGACTCGTCGACGCTGAGCAGGCTCCCTGAGGATGGTCAGAGAGATGTCCACTTTAACAAGGACATGATCAGATGATCCGATCGGAGCAGAAGAAGAGCAGCAGACATTTTCAGGGAAGTTAGTCATAACCAAGTCCAGAAGAGAAGATGTTCCGTTGACTGAGATCCGGGTCGGGAAATTGACAGATTGTGTCAGTCCCAGTGAGTCGCAGAAGTCCTTTGCTGAGGAGCCATGGCTGGTGAGAGAGGTACCCACACCCAGCCAACTGGCATGATGACAGTTGAAATCACCACATATGAGGAAGAGAGAGTTGGGATGAGTAGATAGAAGTAACTACGGTTACAATCGGAGAATAAGTGTGAAGCACGACCATGTAGTGATCCGACTTGGGACAATTGGACGACTTGGACAAGAAACCACTTGGGACAATACCAGTATGGGTCACAATATTTTTTTTTAATCACTATTTATAATATAAAACCGGTCTAACCTTGCGAAGGGCAGACGGCCAATTAAACACCGACTTTATTTTCTCGACGGACAGACTCAATTTGGGCATGTTAAGGAAAACACAATTTGAAATTACAAAATAGAATTTGACGCGGATGCATCAATGGATATGCCACTGCCCATGTTCGATGTAAATCCACGATTATGTTTGATCTCAATTAAATGTCACATGAGAGGGGGAGAGAGGGAGAGGGGGGGGGAGAGAGAGAGAGAGAGAGAGAGAGAGAGAGAGAGAGAGAGAGAGAGAGAGAGAGAGAGAGAGAGAGAGAAAGAGTGATAAGTAAAAGAGAAAACACAAAATGCTTCTAACTTGAGTTATCAACTGCAAAATGATTCTCAAAGGGCACATGACCTTTGACCTGTTGAACCCAAAATTGATTCTGTTCATCTTTGTATCACCGTTCATACTTGTGCAGGGTTTGCTTGAAATCCCTTCTGATGTTCACACGTTATTGTGCTAAAGATTTTCAATTCATGGTCAAATGACCAAAGACCATTGACCTATTAAACCCCAAATCAAATCAGTTCATCTTTGTGTCATAGTACATACTTCTACCAGGTTTAGTCAATATCTTATCAGCAGTTCAGAAGTTATCCAGGTAACGAAAATCTGCTACACATCCACGCACACAGGCACAGCCGGGCAGACAACCCGAAAACATGATGCCTCCGGCACCATCGGCTGCGCAGGCATAAAACGCTTTCCATGCAGGAATCTTTGACAGCCTTTAAGAAAGGCAATGGTGATCAAATAAATTTAACTGCTTCATTTTTTATATCCCCTTATATTTTATTGTTTACTGAAGGTGTGAAACACACCTGAAGTGATTGCTGACATCTGTCTGAACCTCGTTCATCATTCTCACTCTGTCCTCGAGCTTGTTCTCCAGGTCAGAAAGTTCCCAGCGAAGCTTTTCGTTGTCTCGCTGAACCATGTGTAAGCTTTGCTTACTGTCAGTCAGAGCTAGCTGTAGCTCACGGCAATGCAGAGCCTCTTCCCTCTCCTGCAAGGCATTCCTCTATTGAACTTTACTGCAGACATACCTCGTATTACTTCGACTTCACATTCTGTTTTACTACCACAACAATAATCAAAATTATGACATCTGAAATGGCAGACTGGTGCGCTAACCATGACATGAGAAAGCACTCAACTCTATTAATTAACTATCTACCATATATAAAATATTAATGATCTTAATGCAACTCTCACACATTATTCACTTTTGCATCATGCATTAAAAAAACAATAAATAATGAAATGTTTGCAATTTGAAACATGTACAGTGGCACACAAAAGTATTCACCTCGCCCCCCCCTCCCCCTCCAAAATTTTCTCATTTTGAAGACACCTCAGCTTATATTATATCATGAAACTTTTAAATCAAGCTTACTATATAGTCATCATAAACTACTCCAAACTGATAAAGCTAAAAAATGCAGATAAAATGTGAATAAATTAGATTAATAGAGAAAATCAGATGATTCTCAGTTGCATAAGTATTCAAATCCATTGCCTAATTAACGCTAAATCACTTCAGGAGCAAATCCTTCATTTGAAAAGTTACAAAATAAGTGTAGTAGTTTTCACCTGTATGTAATCATTGGTTTAACTTGAAAATGTATCTCCCGCACTTACCTTGGAGGAGTTTTAAGGTGCAACTCACTTGGTCAAATAACATGGCAAACATGAAGACCAAGGAGTTTTTCAAATAGGTCAGACATAAAGTGGTGGAGAAGCACCATTCTGGAGAGGGATATAAGACGATTACAAAGTCGCTCATTATCCCTTTGATTATGGTGAAATCCATCATTAACAGGTGGAAGACGTATCATACCACCGAGACTCTACGCATATCAGGTCGCCCATCCAAATTCAGCAGCCGGGCAAGCAGGAAACGGGATGTCACTGTAAATCCAAAAATGACTTTGAAAGATCTGCAAGGTTCTATGTCCAAGAGGGGGTCAGTGTTCGTCAATCAACAATATCCCGTTCCCTTCACAAAGCTGGCATGTATGGATAGATGGCAAGAAAGAAACCATTACTGAAAAAGACATCTAAAAGCTCATATGGAGTTTGCAAAAGAGCAGCTTAATGATACTGCAGACATGTGAAGAAACATTTTGTGGTCAGACAAGACAAAGATTGAACTTTTGGTCTCAATTCAAACCGTTACATCTGGTACAAGCCTAACACTGCAGCACCATACAGTCAACAGCATCCCTACTGATGCATGGTGGTGGCAGCATCATGTTATGGGGCCGCTTTTATTAAGCAGGTAAAGGCAAGCTTGTCAGGATGTTTGTTTCTTCCCCTCCACTGCCTCTCTCAAGTGCCAAATCGGGGACAATGGACGGTGAAAAGTACAGGAGAATCCTTGATGAAAACCTGCTTGAGTGAGCCATGAATCAGAACCTGGGTAGGAAATTCACATTTCAGGAGGACAATGATCCGAGGCACAAGAAGGCTAAAGCCACACTGAAGTTGCTGAATAAGAAGAAAATAAATGTTCTTGAGTGGCCCAGTCAAAGTCTTGAGTTGAACCCATTTGAACATTTATGGTGAGACTTGAAGGTTGCAGTCCATCGATGATTCCCGTTAAACTTGGCAGAACTAGAGCAATTTTCACATGAAGAATGGGCAAAGATGTCACCATCTCACTGTGCAAAGCTGGTAGAGACCTTCCCAAAACGACTCCCAGCAGTCATTGCTGCAAAAGGTGCTTCCATCAAGTACTGACAAAAGGGGCTGAATACTTTTGCAACCAGTGATTTTATATTTGTACATGTATTTCTACAGGTATCCCTGACATCTAACCTCCTTCAACTATAACAGTATTTTGTTTGATCTCTTCAGTTATAAATAAAAAAAGTTCATTTGGAAAAATAATTTCTACGTAATTCGTAATTCATCGTAATGTGTTATTATTGGTAGAGGGTGAATACTTTTGTAGGCCACTGTATAATACAACATTATGCAACATAATTAATACAACATTATGTAATTATGCAAGATTAATTTTGGCCATATTTTGATACACAGGTAAGAAGGCCCTTCATGAATACGTGGCTTCATAAAAAACAAAAAAAAAAAACAAAACACCTTTAGAGGCCATTTTTCCCCGCAAAGCGGGGGTTGGCCTTTTTCGGGAACCGTGGTTGTTGTTGTTTTTCGGTCCCCTTTTTGAAGCAATGTTTTACGGCCGGATGCCCTTCCTGACGCCAACCCTTTTTGCCGCCTTTAACGACAAACAGGGAATTACCAGTGAACTGGTACTCAATTAGCCAACCTCGGAAGGATGACAGGCTGAGTCAACCCCCCTGGCGTTAATTCAGCGATCGACCGGGATTTAGAACCCAGGATCCTAGGTATCCTAAGCCGGCACCCTAGCCGCTAGCCCAACACCAGGGTTAAATGCTGGGCTTCATTAATAGTTATTATTATAATCGTGGAATGAAAGATGTCAAGTTATTGCTTCGTGTATTCTTTCTGGCATTTAATTATCGGAGATGATTGAAATTGTGGATTAAAATACACTATATAAAGAGGAAACTGTTGGAAGGAAATTCATTTTCTTCTTCCTCCTCCTCATTTCCCTTTATATGGGGTGAGGCCTAAAGGTACAAAGCTGCTGCTGCCCCACATTTTGTACAATACTCCTCCACTGCTCTATGCCCCTCCTCACATAATTTTCTGATCCCAGCTGAGGTCTACCTCACTCCCTCAACCCATCAGCTTTCTTTGCCATTCTTCCTTCCTCCATCTGCACCAGGTGCCCAGCCCACCTCAGCGGGCTCTTATCAAGCTCATCCTCACACATTGATTCCCTCTCTCTGTTCGTCCATCCTTCTATCCACCCTCTTGACTCCCACTATCCAACCGACTCAGTTGTTTTTGCAGACCTGCAAACTCTGGTGTCGCTTCTGTCGGTGTCACTGTCTCCAGACCATAAAGGTAGGTCAGCGTGAGACAAGACCCCAGAACCGAACTGCCATCTTCGGTAACTGTTCAACCTAGATACTCAAATCTGCTTCCCTGCCAGATACTCTTCCCTTCTAATCTGATGTTCAGTTCCTTTATCTGCTGTCAGACCCACATTACCTGTCTTATAAAGGCTCATCCTCAATCCGTTTCTTGAACGCATCGTTCCATTCTTCCTATGCCTCCTGCATTTCCTGCCTGCTCTCTGCCACAATCGCAATATCATTTGCATGTATTATCTTTCTCAGAAGGCCTCCATTGCTGACCGTCCAATTCACCTGCTCCATCCTCATAGTAAACAGTGGTGCATGGAGTAAACTTCTCTGCCTCTGCCGAACAACTCTTCTGACAACCTACGCCAACTAAAACTCTTCTCTTCATTACGTCATACTTACCTTTCACCAACCTAGCTTCTGCTTCAATCACTCCCATCCGTCTCAGCATTGCCATCACAATCTCTCTCCGGACAGAAGTAAGCCTTCTCAAGGTCCACAAACCCTAATACCCGTCCCCCTTGCATCTCCAACCTCTTCTCCACCAACTGTCTCCACAAATTTAGTAGAAATAAATTTATTTTGATTCAACATCAATTTATTCATCAGTAATTTAGTATTTTACTGTGCGAGTGTTTAAAGTTGAAAATGTTTGCATAATTTAGAGTTCAAGCATAGTTTGAGTAAGATTATGTTGTATAAGGTGGGCAGGACCGTTGTGAAATTGTACAGATAAAGAGTGATGAGAACAAAAGGCGGCCCATCTCACACATAGACAATTACCAGGGTGACCACTCGTAGATAGTTAATTACTCTGATAGCCAATATCCGGAGTTAACACAGACAATTACCTGGACTGAATGTGGTTCAACGGTGGCGAGAAAAAAAACACACCTTGTAACAAGGGCTTGATGAATGCACAATTTTCACCGATTTGCTTGCAAAGATACGAGCCATTTTGGATTCTCACTGTTTGTTTGGAAATTCAAAAATCTGCATCAGTGGAGCTTAAAAAGTCAAAGCAGCGGAGGTAAAAGTCAGTTGATGTATGGTTGGAGTCGCAAGTGGTGAGTGACGCTCTGAGGGAGCTACAGTCAGGTTTTCAGAGATTCATGCTTCAGAATGCAGTTGGAATTAGCTATGGCCACAGTCAAAAAGAGAGTTTAGTAGGGCAATTTAAGCAGCATGAGAACAGCTGGTCAGAATGGCCAATGCAACCACCTGTCCAGGTCCATACCCAAATTGAAAATCACAATTCGTCAATGAAGTGCCTGTTTCCACACCATTCACAGACTCTGTCAAGGTGTGGTGCACACCAAGGTACACGAGTGCATGCATTGATCCTATGATGTGAGCATGCTGAGGTACTGGAGCTGTTGACCTCTGGTGCACGTGTTCATTTGGGGCAATGCAATCATGGTTGATCCCTCCGACATGTGTGTCATCCTTGCATTTTTCTGCTCCAAACTGTTGCGGAAGCACCTCTGTGCCACATCAGTCTTCAATGGTTCAACCTACCACTGCCATAATGTCAGCACAGCCAATGAAAACCCACTCATTACACCACCTGATCAAGGGAAAAAACTTTTCTACTTTTCTTCTTCGCGCCCATGCCTTAGTCCATTTCCCCAGAATCCAGTACTTTTTAATCACCTCAAGTACTCTGTGATCAAGGACAATTTAAGGCCTGCCTGCCATCAGTCCTGTAGAGTTGAGTAATGTGCATAGATAGGGTTAGGATAAAATAAGGTTAAGTCTCGATATGCATGGGTCGTGTTTCCTGTCACCAAGTTCTGGTTTTAAATTGAGATTTGTGTGTTTGTAATAAAGACATCTATTTTTTAAATGCAGGCATTATAGACTTCAGCCTCCAAAACTTGAAACCTTTTATCAGAACCATTATCGGAGACCTGCCTTGGAAGTGTGGGTTGACTGTGCCACCCTTATTGGGTATGGCTTAGTCTTATGAACACCCAATAGGCCATGCTGACCACTGATCAGGTGACAACTATGGATAAAAACACTCCAGATCAAATCTTTCATGTAAAATTGCCGACACACAAATTCATTTGTAAACAAACAATGCACATTACAATGGTCACAAATTATGTCAAATGTATCTCTTCTCAACGTGAGGCTATCTGTAGATAGTAAGCCCACTATATTTACATTTTTTTCCAGAATAAATGACTTCCACTCCACCTCAACCCTGTATGTCTCTATATAGTCATGCCTGTTTTAAGCTGTTCTCCAGTGCCCTTTCTAGTTCCCTCAGTCCACAAGAAAGCTGTTGCTTATGATTCCTGGAAATCTGCTTCATGGTGGCCGTCTGTTGGCATGTCAGCTCCAAACGTAGCTCGTCTAAGGATGACATTTAAAAACAAACAATGAGTTCATATGTTACCATCAAAAATCCAATCACTTTCAATCTCAGAAACAAAATGACCAAATATATATATATATATATTTATACAGTATCGAAATAGGCAAAAAGGCATAAAAGTCTGGGTAGTATTTAAAGGCTGCACATCTTCTGCTAAAACCACCAGCTGTGTGTTATGTTTATTTGAGGCTTTATTATGAGAAAATTTATATATTCATTATTCATATACTGTATGTATGTATATTTAGTTGGTTTTGTGATGCAATACCCGATGGAATGAGAAAGACAAACACCCAAAAAGGGTGTGTCGGGTTGGGGGTGGGCCGGGTGGGGTGCGATGATATGGAGATTAAAAAAGAATAAAGGAGCTTCACCTTTGGACAAAGGACAAAGGAAATGGTTCACATCAGTGTACTTTTATTTGTATTAGGCCTTTAATAGACAATAGAGAATCACACACACACATGGTACATGGAATTTTAACCTGGGTTTCCCACATTGTGAGGAGTTTCCAATGGGACACGAACGAAAACCAAAACGCAGAACATGAACAGAGAAATCCCAATTCTGAACATCAACCTTAATGTCTGAAAAGAATGATCAAAAACCCATTTTCCTAAATAATTTCTGAGAAACTGTCAAAATGATTAATTTTGGGCCCTTAATCATTTAATATACTAGTATAAAGCCCATCAACAATGACAGGTTGGAACAGTTTATTCGACTGTTCAGACTCGTGAGCGTGCCAAAGTCTGAAGCCTTACGGGACCCGTTGGTCCATTGGACCAAATTTTCATTGGTCTTCACCGCCTTGTAGCATAACTGCCTGCCGGACTCGGGGGGTCTTTTGGGTCCTCGGGGACTTTTGGATCTTCTGGGTATTTTGGGTCCTTGAGAACTTTTGAGTCTTCGGGGTCTTTAGGATCTTAGGGGTCTTAAAGGGTCTTCAAAGGTCGAAAGGGTCTCAGCAGTCTAAAGAGTTAAAAGGTACATTTCAATAGTACGTAATACATAATTAATTAATAGAAACAAAAAGGATGCCTCGTGCGTGCGCGTGCACACACACACACACACACACACACACACACACACACACACACACACACACACACACACACACACACACACACACACACACACACACACACACACACACACACCTCCTACATTTATAGTGAATTAACCAGTAACTGAGCACTGATTTTTAAAAAGGACGTCTCCAAATGGGCAAACACAAGACTGCTGGAGAATTCTCTCCCAAGACGCCCGAGCAGAAGTGAAACTGTACACATGTGGATAATCCACCATGGTGTGGTTGTTTTACTAATTTCACCACGTGGCCGTTTCTGCACACGTGGTTCACTTATAACTAGTAAAGCAAACGGGTTTAATCAATAAATACTGGGGTGGAGACATGGGAAGTAAACTGCAGCCACAAGAGAGACATAACTGGACGGAAAGCTTAAATGGCTGTAACAGTGTCTCGGTTAATCGTTGCACTAATCTTATCACAGATAGACCCGTGTTGCCCTTTTGTGTTGTTCCAATGTTAGTTTTAAGATTCTCCCAGTCCTACTAATGTAATATTTGACAAAATATTTTTCAGCAGTACAATATAGCACTGGATTTGTCAGCAATTAGAATCCCATCTTGTAATTAGCCTCGCCCGATTCAAGTAATGAGACAGCACGGTGCGTGCGTTAGTTTGTGTGTGTGTGTGTGTGTCTGTGTCTGTGTCTGTGTCTGTGAATAAAAGGGAGAGATAGAATTTTGAGGAACAGAAATGAAAAAACCAGATGTGTGTGTGTGTGTGTGTGTGTGTGTGTGTCTGTGTGTGTTTGTGTGTGTGTGTGTGTGTCTGTCTGTCTGTCCCCCTTTATCAGGCTAGGTTTTAAAGACTTTGAGTAGTGCTTTAGGAGGGATTTGAGTGGGGGAGGGGGGGGGGGTGGTGAGGGGGAGGGGGGTTAAGGGGCAATCTTTGAACATGACTGTGTGTCCACCGGTTAAAAGACGTAAAAGACCCCAAGGACCCAGAAGACCCAATGGACCCAAAACGCTCAAAATACCCAAAGACCCAAAATACCCTGTAGACTGTAAAAAAAAACCCCAAAAAAACAACCTTTAGAGGCCATTTTCCCCCGCAAAGCGGGGGTTGGCCTTTTTCGGGCACCGTGGTTGGTGTTGTTTTTTTTTTGTTGGTCCCCTTTTTGAAGCAATGTTTTACGGCCGGATGCCCTTCCTGCTGCCAACCCTGTTTGTCGCCTTTTTACGACAAACAGGGAATTACCAGTGAACTGGTACTCAATTAGCCGACCTCGGAAGGATGACAGGCTGAGTCAACCCCCCTGGCGTTAATTCAGCGATCGACTGGGATTCGAACCCAGGATCCTAAGCTGGCACCCTAGCCGCTAAGCCAACACCAGGCTGTAGACTGTAAAAGACAAAAAAGATAATGAAGACCTAGAAGACCTCACGGACCTAGAAGACCTCAAAACCCAGAATACCCCAAAGACCCAAATTGCCCCAAAGACCCAAAAGACTGAAAAGACCCAAAAGACTGAAAAGACCCTGAAGGCACAATAGACCCCGAGGATCCAAAAGACCCAAACAACCCTTGGTCCTTGAAAACCGCAAGGTCCGTCATAAGCAGACCTCACGGTTAAGCGGACACAGGTCCTTGAAAACCCGCTTCCGGTCCCTCGAGCAAGGAGGCTTGCTTCGATCTCTCCACGACATCGAAGTTTGAGTATTTTCCCATTCGTGTCTTTGTCAAATTTCCACTGGTTATTTTATTGCATATGTGTTATTGTGTGTTTCTAGTTAGTTTTGGTTTTGTAATTACTGCAAACTTGTGTGTAATTAGTCGTTTTTTGTTCGCACCTCGTGTGCGGCCGCCGGCCTGGCCTATCTAGGCTCCCTCCCCCCGTCGGTACATTGTGAATATAAGTTCTTTCTTTCACTGTATTTGCTTGTTTCCTTGATTTTCTTTTCTCCCTCTACCTCCCACGAACATCTTATCCTTTGTCAAACGTTTAAAGAAAAAAAACAAAAATTCCTTTATTAATTCTCTCTCTCCTCAATGACACGTGCTTGTTCTCTCACCCCCTCGTCTCGCGTTGTGCCCCACCCCCTTTACCTCCTATTTCTCCAGCCTTTCCAACTCTAGTTTCCTCCATACTCACTCAACCCTTTCTCCTTCTTTCTCAAATCCACATCCTCACTTAGAGACTTTTCCCAGATTATTTTTCACACTTTTGTTTAAATATTATTTAAATATGTTTAAACTTTCCCCTGCAGTGGTTTATTACAACATGCTGTTTTTCTTCCTATTTAAAAGGCTTTTTTTCAATTTCCTCTTCAATTTATTCCACTTCAAAAAAAAATGCAATCTATTACAGTTCCTCCTCCCTACATTCTCTAAACTCACCTTCATTCCACTTCTCCTCTATCGTTTTTAAACGGATCTCTGACTTGAAAATCACAATAAAACCAGTGTGCAATAAATGTTCGTTTTTCATTAATTATCCACTTTCTAAACTCCCCCCTCCCTTTCAATTCTCCCCCCTCACCCTTGCCCTTCAAATCTCCCCCCTCAACCCTCCCCTTCAAATCTATATATACATACATATATATATACCTATTGACTCGAGACATTTCAGCTCTTCATTTTAATGAATTTGTAAAAAAAAAGTCTCACAAAAAGTCCAATTTTACATTATGGGGTATTATGTGTGGATAGATCAGTGACAAAAAAAACAACTCAATTTAATCCATTTTAAATTCAGACTGTACCACTGCAAAATGTGAAAAAGTCAAGATGTGTGAATACTTTAAGGCACTGTATCGAACTTCACAATTAATTATTATATTATGCTTATTTTAAACAAATATTAAGGAGAAAACTGTTCTATACGAAGTAGTTTTATCCCACCAAGAGGCATTCCCACAACAATATATCAGTGCATTAGAAAAAAACATAATTCATATCCATACTGTGACATGGAAAGTACAATTGATGATAACAAACCGAACTCCTTTTGATGTTGTTCCTGCCATCGATCCCGAGCAGTGTCCATTTCTTGTTGAGCCTTTTCTTTGAGAAGTCTTATTGCTTGTTGATGGCTCTGCAATGTATCCTCATTTTTTTGCTGCAAATATTTATTCAGGTCCTGAAGGATAAATGCACAAATTCTGAACATGTAATCATCTTAGATGTCATCGTTCATAATTAGATGCAAACTTTCATACTTGTCAACCCACAAACACATGTGAAGCAAAGAGCAGGGGTACGCAATTGGTTCATGTCTGTCTGTCTGTCCGTCCTATCACTTTATGATCGTCAGTTTATGATTGAGGAACAGCTTATTTAAATTGAATGTTGTATTCTGAACACCAATCGGAACATGAATCGGAAGACAAATCTCACGTTGAACAGTACTTTGCCTCTCAATTTGTCCCGATGGCACGTACGCAGAGAAGAGTGAGATAATACCTTCACACTGTCTGCCTGCTTGCCTGTCAGTCAACTAAAATTGAAAATCATTCCAAACAGGAAACGTACTATCTTTAAGGAACACATATAGGACATATACAACAGGCACAAATAACTAATGTAATGTTGAAGCGCGATGCTGCGCGCGCTAATGCTTACGCAAGGAGCAAGCGGACAACGCGGTTCATAAAAGAGTCTTTATTGAAAGTACTCAAACTGCAGCACTGAGCTGCTCAGGGCTGCGCACCCCGTGTGTATCGTGAGGCCACGCCTCTCTCCCTGGCGTGGCCCATCCCCACTTGGTGTGCGGGGTGATGTCACCACGTCAGTGCTTTCGTGTCCGCCACAATGTGTTACATAGGGTGGTGTAGTTTGTAATCGACACTGCGTAAAATTGTGGTAAAACCCGCAATTCATTTATTTATATGTCTTTTACTAAAGCGCGGCGTTACGCGCGCTGCTTGTGAGCAAGGAGGAAGCGGACAAGCGGTAACATACAAACGTCTTTATTGTAAGACTACACTGTAACACTGAACTCCTCCGGGCTGGTCGCCCGGGGTATATCATGAGGCCACGCCTACCCCTCGGGCGTGGCCACCGCCCACTTGGTGCGTGGAATGATGTCACCACGCCAGTGGGCTTTTGTGTCCGCCACACGCGCCCCCCCCAGAATTCCCGCGCACCTGGAGGGCCAGTTTGCGGGGCAGACGAATGACCCGGCCGAAGCGCCCCCTGGCGATCGGCGGCGTCCGGGGTGCAGGGATACCAGGTGGGATGCCCCTGGCTGCCCCTGGGATGGGTGCAGGACCGGGGGGCGCCGTGGCGGCGGGGCTGGGCGGTGCGGGGGTCCGCCCGCAGGAGGGCGGCCCCGACGTGGGGGTCGGGCCACTGGCGGTGGATGGTCCACATCGAGGTGGGCCGGCTTGAGGCGGTCTACCGAAACGCGGTCAGGAGTACCGCCGATGTCCAGGGTGAAGTGCTTCGCCCCGGTCTCCAGCACGCGGAAAGGCCCGTCGTACGGGGGCCGCAGTGGTGTCCGATGGGCATCGTGGCGGACGAAGACGTACTCCGCCGTGCGAAGCTCCGGGGCGACGTGCGTCGGTGGGTGCCCGTGGCATGCCGTTGGCACCGGGGCGAACCTCTGGGCGGTCTCTTGCAGAGCGGAGCGCTGCTGTGCCGCGGACCATGGTGCCGTGGAGTCGGGGAGGAACTCGCCCGGCACCCGCAGCGGTTGCCCGAAGACCAACTCCGCCGCGGATGCACGCAGGTCCTCCTTGGGCGCCGTCCGGAGGCCCAGCAGGACCCAGGGGAGCCTGTCGACCCAGCCGCCGTCGCGGAGGGTGGCCCGGAGCGCGGCCTTCAATGAGCGGTGAAATCGCTCACACAGGCCGTTAGCCTGGGGGTGGTAGGCCGTGGTTCGGTGCAGCCGGACCCCGAGCCCCTGCGCAACCGCCCCCCAGAGCTCCGAGGTGAACTGGGGGCCGCGGTCGGATGAGATGTCTGAGGGGGCGCCGAACCGGGCGACCCAGGATGGCGATGGAAGCCTGCGCGACATCGGCCGCCATTGTCGACGCCAAGGGCACGGCCTCCGGCCACCGGGTGGTGCGGTCCACCATGGTGAGGACGTAGGTGAAACCCCGCGAGGGGGGCAGAGGTCCCACCAGGTCCACGTGGACGTGGTCAAACCGGCGTTCCGGCACCGTGAACGGGGCCAACGGGGCCTGGGTGTGCCGGTGCACCTTGGCGCGCTGGCACGCGAGGCACGTCCTGGCCCAGCCGCGGACGGCCTTCCGGAGGCCATGCCAGACGAACTTGTCGGCGATCAGCCTTTGGGAGGCCCTCGCGCCCGGGTGGGACAGGCCGTGGATGGCGTCAAACACCTGGCGCTGCCAGCCCGCGGGCACAATGGGGCGAGGACGCCCGAGGGAGACGTCGCACAAGAGGGCCGCGCCCGCGCCGTCGAACGGCACCTCGGTGACGCGGAGGCCCGTGACGGCGGTCCGCAAGGCCTGGACGTCGGGGTCAGCGGCCTGGTCCGCTGCCATCTGGGCATAGTCGATGCCGAGGTGGACTGCGTGGGCGACGGCCCGGGAAAGGCAATCCGCCACCGGGTTGTCCTTCCCCGCGACGTGCTGGATGTCCGTCGTGTACTCGGACACGGCCGAGAGGTGACGCTGCTGCCGGGCCGACCACGGCTCGGTGACCTTGCCCATCGCGAAGATCAGCGGCTTGTGGTCGACGAAGGCAGTGAACGCCCGGCCCTCGAGCAGATGGCGGAAGTGCCTGACCGCCAAGTGAAGTCCGAGCAACTCGCGGTCGAAGGTACTGTAACGGCGTTCGCGCGGGCGAAGCTGCCGGCTAAAGAACGCCAGCGGTTGCCAAGCTCCACGCACCCATTGCTCGTGCACCGCGCCCACCGCGTAGTCCGAGGCATCGGTGGTGAGGGCGATCGGTGCATCGGGCGCCGGGTGCGCGAGCATGGTGGCGTTAGCCAAGGCGAGCTTCGCGCCCGTGAACGCCGTGTCCATCTGCTCGGTCCAGGTAACGTCGCCTTTGCCCGGCTTACCTCGGAGAGCTTCGTGCAGGGGGCGCAGGAGCTGGGCGATACGGGGCAGGAACCGATGGTAAAAGTTCACCATGCCCAGGAACTCCTGCAGCCCTCTGATCGTGCGGGGGCGCGGGAACCCCTTCACCGCCTCCACCTTGGCCGGCAGGGGGACGGCGCCGTGCCTGGTGACACGGTGCCCCAGAAAATCGATTGTGGCGGCGCCGAACCGGCACTTTGCGGGGTTCACAATCAGGCCATGCTGGCCCAGGCGTTCGAAGAGCGTGCGGAGGTGGCGTAGGTGCTCTTCGCGGGACGCGCTGGCGACGAGGATATCGTCCAGGTAGACGTAGACAAAATCCAAGTCGCGCAGGACGCTGTCCATCAGTCGCTGGAACGCCTGAGCCGCATTCTTCAGACCGAAGGGCATGCGCAGGAACTCGAAGAGTCCGAATGGCGTGATGACCGCCGTCTTCGGGACGTCCTCCGGCCTGACGGGGACCTGATGGTAGCCGCGTATGAGGTCCACCTTCAAGAAGAAGGACCTGCCCGCCAAACGGGCGGAAAAGTCCTGAATGTGGGGGACGGGGTAGCGGTCGGGAGTCGTGGCGTCATTGAGACGGCAATAGTCCCCGCACGGTCGCCATCCCCCGCCGGGCTTCGGCACGATGTGCAGCGGCGACGCCCAAGCGCTCTCTGAGCGCCGAACGATGCCGAGTCGCTCCAGGGTAGCGAACTCCGCTTTTGCCACCGCCAGCTTCGTCGGCTCGAGGCGGCGTGCCCGGGCGTAGACCGGTGGCCCGACGGTGGGGATGTGATGGGCCACCCCGTGCTTGACGGCCCCCGCCGAGAAGGTGGGCCGCGTGAGGGCCGGGAAGCCGGCGAGGAGGCGGGTGAATGCGTCCGCTGCCGGAACCGGAAGCGTACAGACCAACGTGGCCGGAACCGAATCGTTCGGCAAGCCGCTTGGCAAGCCGCTCGTTGAGCTGGGCAACGCACACGCGAGCGAGCTGAACGTCTCGGCCTGGACAAGCCGTCTGCGCTTGACGTCGACCAGGAGCCCATTAGCGCACAGGAAGTCCGCGCCAAGCAGTGCCATGGGCACGTCGGCGGTGACGAACGTCCATCGGAAAACCAGACCTCCAAACCGCAGAGAGAGGCAGCGTTTTCCGTACGTACGGATGGGCGTCCCGTTCGCGGCAAGCAGCGCGGGGCCCCCACCCGCGGCGTGCTTGTCGGACGTGCCGGCGGGAATGACACTCACCTGCGCTCCCGTGTCGCACAGGTAACGGCGCCCGGAGAAGGTGTCCGTTATGAACAGCAGGCTGCTCGAACGGCCGGCGCTCATCGCCACAATTGAGCGCCGGCCCGGGCATTTCCCGACCCGTTGAAGGAGCACGGCGGATGACACCGCCGAGCTTCGTGGCCGAACTTGGCGTGGAACCAGCACCAGGTGGTGGAGCTGGAGGAGCGCGGCTGGCTCCGCCAGGCCGGTGGAGTCGACGGGTTTCCCCGCGGTGGCGGTTTTCGCCGCGTCGGTGGGCGGGGCGTGGCGGCGTTCACGAGGTGCGTATCAGCATGCTGCTGAACTTCAGCGTGCTGTAGAAGATGATGCTGTGGAACAGCAGCGTCGAAGGCCGTGACGGCCACGCCAACGCTCGCCCGCGTGTCCGAAGCGGCGAAGTACTTGTCCGCCTCGGCCGCCAATGCTCGGGGTTCCGTTAGCCCGGTCCCGGCCAACGCGAGGCGAACCTGCGCTGGAAGTTGGCGACGGAAAAGCGCCCGGAATAGCGAACCGGGGGCTTCGTCGCCCAACAGTGACAGCATATGGTCCATTCGGACCGACGGGCGCGTCTCACCGAGCTCCAGAGCCGTTTCTCATGATATACCCCGGGCGACCAGCCCGGAGGAGTTCAGTGTTACAGTGTAGTCTTACAATAAAGACGTTTATATGTTACCGCTTGTCCGCTTCCTCCTTGCTCACAAGCAGCGCGCGTAATGCCGCGCTTTACTGGCCGGGCGAGGGCGGTGGTATCATGAGTAGTGTTACAGTGTAGTCTTACATATCGTTCTTACATTACAATGTTCGTTCTTACATTACAGTGTAGATTACAATCTTTATTTTATTTAAATTGAATTCTATACTTGAACACTGAAAAACACAAATCGCCTTCGAAATACTTCCAAGAACCTCCAGTTTCACAGCACTTGGACATTGTTATATGGGGTGGTGTACAAGAGTGGTGTACAAGACTGCTTCAATAGCACTAAACTGAACCAGATTAACGATCTTCAAAATCATTATTGTACTACAATTGAAGTATATACTTGAACACTGCATGGAGTATCGTGTAATATGAGCTCTCTAGTTAATAATGCAGTCAGGGTGGGCTGGCAGGATGGCCTAGAGGTACGCACACTTGCCTCTAAACTGTCAATCCTGGGTTTGAATCCCGACCCAGCTACAAACTGTCATCCCAGTGTTTCACGGGCAGGGTGATTCATCAATGTGTTTGCTGTCCCTCGGATGGATGTAAAAACAGGCATTCCATCTGCTGGCATTAAAGATCTCACAGTGTCCTTTGGGTAGAGTTGGACAAGGCACCCTGACCAAGTTCGTAAGTTCCTGCCCTAACGTACAGAGTGCATTGCATCAGAGGCACAGCCGTGGCCTCAGCCAACGATTCTACCCTACAGCCTTGTGCTACATAGAAAATAAGCAGTTTTTAATGTATTTTATGGCATTTCCCATAGGGCAATGCCGTCTAGAACAGCCTTTGTCTGTCCATATGTATGTTTCTTCCGCTGGCATTTTGCGGGTTCATTCCCTTTAAAATGCGTTTTCTCTGCAACTGTTGGTTCGGTTGATACAGATTTTTCACTAAAGGAGCGCCTGCCTCCTCCTGAAATACTTTTGTAATGCTAATTATGACGTCATAGGTCACGTGGTATGGGTGGCATCTTGGAAAAAACAAAAAACTTTGCACCTCCATATCTCTGAAACCGCTCCATGGAATTTTTTTAAAGGTGGCTCTTTGTGAGGTACTCCCCACCCCATGGGGAATAACATATTGTTACGTTTGTGGGGAGTAGGTGAGGACATACCACAGTGGAGATAGGATTGTGTAGTATTAGCATGGACCGGGTGCGAGTAGGAAGCCCATCTCGATGTATGTAAGTAGAAAAACTGTGAGATTAAGGTTGTTTATGTGTGTTCTTGGTGTGTGTTGTTTAAGAAGAACGTGTGTGTTCTTCACATGGGGGGGGTGGGGGGGGGCGGGTGAAGACATGCTAATTAGGTAGGGTCTAAGAATAGTTCTCCCAGTATGTGATTGCCTCCTGTGATTTCCCCTATGTTCTTACAATTATAACAAGCCGGCCAAAAAAACCCACATCTTTACAATTATGACAACAACAATAACGAGCGCTCGATTAAACCACAACTACCGGCATAAATGCCAACAGTACCCGGACATTACGATAGACAATAAACCGCGCCTCGGAGGAATCGTAATCGGCAACTAAACCCCGCCCAGTCGAGGCGGAGAATCGGTGGGTGGCCAAGAGGGCCGTGAGGCCCCGCCCCAAAGGTGCATGATTGGTCGGGGTCACGTCACCGAGAAGGGAGGAAGAAGAATCAGTCTCTCTCTCTGGTGCTGGTTTCGTGGCGGGTGGTCGCGTTTCTCGTGCACTTGGGGAGAACTGTTAACTGTTTGGTGCCCGGAGAACTTTGCCTCGTTGAAGGAGGGGGTGTTGTTTGACTCGGTGCTCTTCGGGGGAGCTGGGGACCGTGTTGTGCTGGCTGGCCCAGGATCAAGTGGGAGTGTCCTGGCGTTCCTGCCATAACCTGCTGCATGGCTCAGTGTGCTGGCGAGATTGACCGGCACCATTGTTTGGGCGCTTCGACGTGCGGTCCATCCTCTCGTCGACCGACCCCACCAAAGTGCTCGTCGAGACTAGAGCTGAGTATCGACAAAAAGGGGGGAGTTTCTTTTATTTTCTTTAATCATTCCCCTGTCTGTTTTTGTGTCTGGGTGGAGATGTCTCAAATTAGGAATTAGTTTTTACCTCACCGTTCATTTTTGGTTCTTTGATTTATTTCATTAAATTAATTTGTGTTGTATTTTCAATTGTTGTGTTGTTTACTCGTTTTGTGGGTTTCGAGGATAAAACCCCGTGACTTTTGTCCGTGCAGGTAAGCACCGCGCTGCCTTTTGTCCCACGCATGCCAAGAAGTACCGCCAATCTTCAGCTTGACCGCCTTGGAGTAAGATCGACCAGCTATCCGTCCAAGACTGGTCTTTATCGGCCACGGACTTGGCAATATGTTAATGAGGATGTCATAGGTGCCTTCATTATGATGTCATAAATGGACAAGTAGAACACCTGATCCGATAATTATGAAATTTCTCCGGCTACACCGTTGTTAGACTACTGGTCTTGTTTTTGCATGATCTAAGGCTTGTAGTGAAGCTGCCACACATGGACATACAGACGAACATACAGGATATAACACAGGACTGTTGCACGAGACAAACAGCCACTGAGTTTTGGAGAAGTGTCATCACTTCCTGGGGCACCCTGGATACCAGCGACGCCACAATAATGGCACCACTTTTCTCACCACACTAAGGAGGAATTGCCTCATTCCCATGGATGCGAAGCTATGGCCATTTTCAATGTTCTTAAACGTTTAAATGCTGAATATCAAGCACAGAAAGAGCACACAGCATATTTACAGTCTTTGTTATGACTCGAATTGGGTTTGAACCATTGACCTCCCACACTCAAAGCGGATGCTCTAACCATTACACCACCGAGTCTAGTGAATGTGTGCTTTCCCATGGATGAATGTAAATACAGGCATTCCATCTGCCGGTATTAATTGTTGGACGTTAAAGATCTCACTGTGTCCTTCAAGTAGAGTAGGACAAGCTATTGCCGGTACCCCGACCAAATTCCAACGTTCCTGCCATAACCTAAAGAGCGCATTGTATCAGTGGCACAGCCGCACCCTCAGCCAATGATGCTGTCATCCCGGTATTTCACAGGCAGGGTGATTCATCCACTAACTAATGTCTATGTCATCCACAAACTAGTATCAAGCTTACTAGTGTAGAGTAAGTGAGCTATCGTCAGCACTCTGGCCAAGTTCCGAAATTCCTGCCCGATAACCTACAAAGGGCATTGCATCAACGCTACTGTTAGGCCAAAAAAGAGCAATAAGCTATGCCTGATGTCCAAACATATCCAATTTTTTTTTGGTACAACTTTGTGACCCAAACACATCAACCCTGCGTTAGAACAGTGTGATGATATTACATGATGTTATGCCGTGCCAATTTGGTGCAACACAATTGTGCAGCAAGTGCCCCTAAGTGTATTTGATGAAAGATTTTGAAGAAAATAAAAGTGGGCAAAACATATTATTTCATGGTAGAGTACTTCAAACACTCAACAAAACTAAGATGTGTGGGTGACAGGTCGAGAGAGGAGATGAGAGAGGAGATGAGATGAGAGATGAGATGAGAGATGAGATGAGAGATGAGATGAGAGATGAGATGAGAGATGAGATGAGAGAGGAGATGAGAGAGGAGATGAGAGAGGAGATGAGAGAGGAGATGAGAGAGGACATGAGAGAGGACATGAGAGAGGACATGAGAGAGGAGATGAGAGAGGAGATGAGAGAGGAGATGAGAGAGGAGATGAGAGAGGAGATGAGAGAGGAGATGAGAGAGGAGATGAGAGAGGAGATGAGAGAGGAGATGAGAGAGGAGAAGAGAGAGGAAGAGAGAGAGAGAGAGAGAGAGAGAGAGGCGATGAGAGAGAGAGAGAGAGAGAGGCGATGAGAGAGGGGATGAGAGAGAGGAGAGAGAGAGAGAGAGAGAGAGAAGGGGGAGAGAGGGAGAGAGAGTGGGAGAGAGAGAGTGAGAGTGAGAGTGGGAGAGAGAGAGAGAGTGAGAGTGGGAGAGAGAGAGAGAGAGAGTGAGAGTGAGAGTGAGAGTGAGAGTGAGAGTGAGAGTGAGAGAGAGAGTGAGAGTGGGAGAGAGAGAGAGAGAGAGAGAGAGAGAGAGTGAGAGTGAGAGTGAGAGTGAGAGTGAGAGTGAGAGTGAGAGTGAGAGTGAGAGAAAGAGAAAGAGAAAGAGAAAGAGAAAGAGAAAGAGAAAGAGAAAGAGAGAGAGAGAGAGAGAGAAAAGGTTGAAGTGGAAGAGGTAATGTCATTACTTTATGAGCTGTGTGCTACACTGCTACATTAATACAACAAGATAATAGCAACTCTCAAATTGGACAAGCAACTGCAGTGGCAAACGCCAAAAAAAATAGTAAAAATAGTCTGAAGGGCTGATCAATGAAAAGACATCAGTATATCACATAGACATAAAAATTATAATAAAATAAGTATCACCAGGAGTAAAGGGGATGTATTTCCTAAAGTGAGGTCATCTGGTGTGTTTATTTACAATCACTTTTGAACAGTCTTTATCTCCCTGCAGCAGATGATTACTATTGCTACAAAAAAATTTTGTGTACTGAATATATGTTTTGCATTTTGTATATTCCTTTCTTAACAAAAGCATTGGGACAGTCAATAAGGAGATTATTAATTCACAATTGTTTATGCAATTTCTAATGGGGTGTCACCACACCTAATACTTTATCCAGGAATAATTCTGTGATATTCTTCCTTCAGAGCAAGTGTAAGTTTGGAGATTATCTGCATATGTGTGTGCTTGTATGTCTGAAAATCAAGAAGCTGACCTCAAACAGGAAAATGAGGCCATTTGGCCCATCATTTCCGTGGTGCATTCCCAGTTTAATTTGCGACAGCTTTGAACATCAATCTTTGTGATGGTTTACTAAAGTCTAAATAACGCGATATCGGGTGACCCAACATGTGTATTACTAAGAGGAGACATGTCCATGTGAGTGTGTCACACAAAGAAGAGGAAGCAGCATGCCCAAGCTTTAGCAGTTCCTGCTGTCGTAGAATAGTAAAAATTGTACTGCTGGAAAAATAATCATCAATTTACTTGGAGTAAAATTTGTGTCTGTTTAATGTTAAAGATGCCTGTTTTAAAAGCCCTCTTAAAAAATAAGAAGACCAGGTGGGAATGGGAGCTCTATGTTGTGGTTAAAACAGTAATATTTGTTATTCTACAACCGCAGCAACTCCAGAGAAGGACACAGAATGAGCGCACAAAATTATCTACACAACAGTAATATTTTTGCAAAGCAATAGAAAACCAGAACGGCCCTCAGTAGAGTGCATAGTCTCGCATGCTCATTCTGAACAACAATACAATCATTAACTGAACACACTACTATTATGGCCCACCGCTATTATGGCCCATACACACAACGTCGATGCACCCGATTATGTCAAATACATTGTCATTACCCGTAGCTTTATTAATTATTAATTGATCAATTAGGATATTTAAAGACTACTTTTAAGGCTAAATTGAATTGATGAAGATCAATATGAAAAAAAATTCGAACTCTATTCTCCATTGATAGTCGATCATATGGATGATGTTTCGCATTGATCTGTTAAGCGGTTCTGGGGAAGAATATTTTTAAAAGGTTTTATTTTCAATCCATTGTAGCCACCAGACCATGTGACCGATGACATCATAAATGTAATTCTTCACTCATATTGGGTCATATATCAGATGTATGAAGTTTCAAATGTATCAAATAAAGATTTAGAATCAACCTATTGTTGCGGATATGGGATTTGGCCTCTATCCATATCCGCTTGTAAATATTCCCCTATTTCCCCAATACTCCCCAACTATCCCCAATCCCCCATTCCCTAGTCCCATTGCCTGTAAATAACACTCTGTAGAACCGACCTTCCCCTTTTTCCCCCATTAAATGTCGTGCCCAGGTCCACCGCATCTCACGTAGACAACTTTCGGACATCTTGCTAGTTATTCTTAGTCTATGTCAGTTAAGGACTCGTTTCCATTAATTCTGACTCTTCGTTGCACCAGAATGTGATTATATGGCACCAGTAGTGAGTTTAGGACCTTCCCATACCTCCTCCCATCTTCTTCCCCAAACAACAACTACAACAACAACTACAACAACTACAACAACGGCGCGCGCGGGGAGTGTGCGTCCTCACTCCGGCTCGGTTAGCCGCCATTACCCATGTGCGCCGACGGGGTTACCACGAAGGGGCTGCCTGTCGGCCCCTCGTCAAGGGCGGAGCCGGTAACCCCCCGCACCCAATGAGAAGCAACGGGCCGATTCCATCTGGGGCGGAGCTAACGAGCCGAGGGCGTGTCACTCCCCGCCGGAGATACGCAGCGACTTACCGGATGTGAAGTCAGATGCGCCTGAACCACGGAGAGCAAAGGACGCCACCCCCAGCGCGACGATACCTCCCCGCATCTTTGGACCGGACCGGGTCGATTCTGTCCTTGAGCCAAGAGTGCACCTTGAGCCATCGACTGCCCGCTTTCCTTGCCATCAATCCCCGTGTGAGTCAGTTTTGTCCTGTTTATCTGTGGTCTGTCGGGAATAAGATAAGTGTGTCTAAGTGCCTATCTTTCTATGCTGTCCCTCTCATTCCTGTAATCTAACCTTCCGCCATATTATAATCTCCTCCGGAGGTCTTGAGAACCGTATCCCTGGTGTCGTGTCATTTTAATCCCAGCCGTTGTGTCCTTTTCCTTCATTGATCTAGCGTAGCGCGACTCGGCCAAGGTTCGAGTATAATCGGGTAACTTGTGCGGACACGGCGGCCATTCCGCTCGGCCCACCATAACATCAAAGTCGTGTCTGTAACAATTGGTGTCAGGAGTGTCGGATTCGAACCTGGGACTAAATTTATTAGGCCCAAATTTTGGAACACCAATTGTACCACTAGGGTAACAATTGGTGTTGGAAGGTAGAATTCGATCCGGAGCGCGTTTCCCGCGCTCGAAATTATAACAGCGAAATTTGATTGTGTTTTACGAAAATAAAAACCCGAATTTTGAAAGTCGCGCTATGGCGGATCAAGACAGCTGGGGTCCGGTAGAGGAGAGTGAGGCAGGGTCGGTCCAGGACCAAATTGAGGGACGCGAGGAGAGCGAAGCAGCGAGGGTAGCAGACGCACAAAATAGCGTCGTTGCGCCCGACGTTGCGGGTGCGCAAAATGGCGCCTCGCTGGTCGCGGCGCCCGCGACCGTAGCAGTGACGCTGGTGGATTCGAACCTTTTTTCCTGCAAATGAGGGCCCTTATAGACCAAATTGGAGGTTTGAGAAACCAAATGGATGCTCAGAGTGAGCAATTGGGAGTAATGAGGGACGAAGCGAGGGGTACTGGTGAGGGATTAGACAATAATTTTAAGGGATTAGACAAGAAATTTGGGAAGTTAGACAATAATTTTGAGGAGTTAGACAAGAAATTTGGGAAGTTAGACAATAATTTTGAGGGGTTAGACAACGGGATAAAAGAGGTGAGAAATGGGTTAATGGGGGTAGAAAACAGAATGGCCGCTCAAGAGAATCAAATGGAAGGGATGCAAAAGGGGTTAGAGGGGTTAGAAAACAGAATGGAAGGCAAATTGAGGGACATGAGGGACCAAGCGGAAAGGGAAGTTAAACAAATGGGGCAGCAGATAGAGGGGGTCAGAATGGGGGTAGAAACCAAACTGGATGCTCACAGGGAGGAAATGGAGCAGATGAGGGTGGCATCTGGGCAGGAGATGCAAGTGATGGGAGAGGAGATCAGGAGAGGAGTGAGTGAGGAGGTCGGAGGAGTGCGCGAGGAGGTGAGGCACTGTAAGGAGCACATGGAGAAGGAGGTGAGAAAGGGGACTGTAAAGTTACAAGGGGGCATAGAGGACCTGACGCAGGAGGTGGAGCAGCTGACGGTGGGACAGACGGAGTTAGTGGAGCAGGTACAAAGGAACACTGCGGTAATAGGAGGGTTAAAAGCGACCCAAAATGACCTAAAAAATGACTTGGTAGCGACAAAGAGGCAATGTCAGATGGTACGTGAGGGACTGACAACGAGGTTGGACAAGGTGATAGAGGTAATGGAGACGAAGGACCGGCAGGTGAGGACGCACATGGAAACGGTCAAGGTAGCCTTGGAGGACGAGCTTGAGGCGACGTACCGGGGAATAAAAGAGGTGAAGCAGAAATTAGAAGAAGTGGAAGAAGGGGTGAGCGAAATTAAGAAGCGACGGAGAGGGGATAAGAAAGAGATAAAAGAGGAGGTAAAAGAATTGGTCCAAAGTCTGTGTTCGGATCGTAATGATGTGCTCATTAACCGGATGAGGGATTCGCAGGTGATGGAGGAGAAGCGAAGAGGAAGAGGACCCGGTGTAAGTGGTGACCAATATGGTCGTGCGTATGATGCGCCAGGGGATTTAAGAAGCTTGGGGGTCGAGATGGACCCGGGTGTTCGTGAGAGGCCGTTGGTGAAGTGTGCGACAGGTCTGGTGTGCGAAAAAGGAGGTGTGCGAGAAAGTCCGACTCTGGGGTGTGTGAGGAAAAAGTGCGTGCCAAGGAGTGAGGGTGCTGGCGAGAATGAGTCGGTCGTAGCGCGTGTGCGAGGGAGCACATGGAAGCGCGGTGTGGTAAGTGTTACAGAGGGTGTGACGGGAGAGTGTGCGCAAGAGTGTGCGCGAGAAAGGTGTGTGACGGACAGGTGCATGGGGAAAGAGTGCGCTGTCAAAGGCAAGGAAGAATGCACACCTGTGGTGAGTGTTACAGAGGGTGTAACGGGAGAGTGTGCGCGAGAAAGGTGTGTGACGGACAGGTGCATGGGGAAAGAGTGCGCTGTCAAGAGTAAGGGTGAGTGCGTTGTCAAGAATGGAGGTGAGAGTAGTGAGAGTGACAAGGAGAGTGAGTTGGTTGTGACAGGTGAGCGAGGATGTACACCTGGGATGGAAGGATGCACACCTGGAATGGTAGAGCGTGAGTGGGAATGCACGCTGGAGTTGGTGGTGAGGCACGTGGTTGGGTGTGCGAATGAGAGCACACCTGTGATTGTCACAGAGGAGGTGACCGAGGAGGGGGTGCGAAGAGGTGTGTTGGTGAGGTGTGCTACCAACGAATGTGTGCCAAAGTGTTCGGTGGTCAGGTGTGTGACCAAGGCTGTGAGTGGAATGAGGGTACCTGGGTGTGAAAGGAAAGGTACGAGGAGCATGGGAACGGCTGGATGTGTGAGCAAGGAACGGGCTGCGGGGTGTAAGCATGCAGGTGAAGCATCGACGTTAAACGGAGCAGCGGTTAGGTCGACTTTTAGCCGAATCGGGCCCTCGGTGCGTGCTGGGCCTCGCTTTGAACGGCCGCGTCCGTGCTCCACTAGGCGGAGCGGGCAGCCCGATAGAAAGGGTCGTCATGGCGACCACCTTTTGTTTAGGCAGTCCGGCAGGTCGAGATCGAGACATTGGATGGCTCCACGCCGAGATGGTGCGTGGGATCTCGGCCCGGGTAAGCCCCCGTCCCTGCACCGAGTGCCGGACGCATCCAGCCGCTGGCACAGAACAACCCGCATTCATGGCTTGGCTTTACGAAGCCGGGCTTTGGACAGGAATTGGCGCACCGAGAGGCATTAGTGAGTAGACTGGGTGATGAGGTTAGTGTTTTGGACCCAAAATTAGAAAAAAACAAAATTTGATGATTGGCAAGGGATTGGCAGTAGTGATTGGCAGATGATGGGCAGTGATTGGCAAATTTTTGATTTGTTGAAATTTGATGTGCAAAATTGGTAGTGAGCGATGGGCCCGGTGGGTAAGGGGGGCATCCCTGCCACCCTTCCCATAGGGTGGGGCAAATGCGCTATAGTTTATGGGGTGTATGGCAGTGAAAACTAGCCCGGGTGGGTTAGGATATTGATAGGGATCTAGCGAAGATGACATTAGGTGACGTTAAGTTAGTTAGTGACTGATACCTGTAGTGGGGACGCAGGTAGTTTAGTGTGGTTGATAATGACGTGGGAGCGCAATAGTTTAAAGGGACGACTGGGAAGCGCAAGTTTCAGAAGGGAGTAGTTAGCTGAGATGATGCCGTGTGTGTGAGAATTGAACAGGTGTGAGAGCTGGACAGGTGTGTGGAGCAGTGTATGAGTAGTGAGTGTGTGGATCAGCGCGAATGCGCTTGGGGAGAGAAGGGTGCAGGCGGCACCAAGAATGAGAGCACAGGTGTGCAAGTAAAGGTGTGTGGGGAGAGTTGGAGTAAGTGGTACGGAGTGGTGTGCATGGTGCGAAGGTGTGGATGGGGGAAGAGTGGACCCCTTTCACGAGTGCCCGGGGCGGGTAGTGTAAGTGTTAGGTAGAGGGTATAGGTAAATTGTGGTTGGATATTGGCATTTGTGGTGCGATTGCAGAATGGTATCGTGGATGGGTGCATTAGTGTTGTGGAAATGGCTGGGCGTGTAGCCTGTTAGTGTGTGTAGTTGGTTGGGCACTCCACCACTGTGAGGATGTCGGCCAGGTGAGGCCGCAGGTGGGCTCTGGGAGCCGTTAGTGTCAGTGGGGCCCGAGGATCCGGAGGACGGACCCGGGTAGCCCAGTGCCAGAGAGGGCACCGAGTGGGGAGAGTGCCAGAGGGCCTTCCCCAGGTAGTTAGGTTAGGGTAAGGAGCAGGTAAGCTCGGAGGCAACTGCAGTGGTGGAGGTGTGCAGGTGGGTAGACCCGCTGGGAGAGGTACACGCCACAGCCCAGAAATTGTGCGAAGGCACCGGGAGATGAATCGGGGGAGTGAGACCCCAAATTGAAAAGCACCACAGTTTGGTCAATGGGAATTGGTTTTTAGAACCCATAGTGTAAGAGGGCCAATGGTTTGGCCGGAGAAAGACCCCGGGTAATGTAAAGTTGTTAAAGTCATTTAGGAAATAGTTAGGATTGATGAACCTGTCGCACCATACGCAGCCACTTACCTGTGGTGATGATGATGACTCCACACCTGTGTTTTCTTTGTTTTGTGCAGGAAATGAGAATTGCTGTGTGGATTGGTGAGACGCATCACGACGTGGATGAGACATTGGGGTGATTCCATCTCTCCCTCCTTAGGAGGGACTGATGATGAATTGGTAATGGCAAATTTTGATGTTGAGTTGGAGATGGCAAATTTTGATGAGAGTTGAAAATGGCAAATTTGATTGGTTAGGAGGGAGAGAAGACGAATTTGGTTTATGGGAGGGACGGGGAAGACAGTAGGGACGTTTGTTGATTTGTAAAGTAGATGTTTATGGGTAGTGTTGTGTTGTGTGGATACAGTAAGGGGTAAGGGTGGGGCCATGTAGGTTACCTGGTGGGGGAGGGGGGGGCGTACGATAGGAACGTACCTGTCTCACCTGGTTCCCATGTGCCCCCAGTGTGCATCATCTTATATTGCGTGCACTTTTGTGCCCTTACCACCTTACTCACTTGTCTGCTTCTTTTGTCTCCCACCTCCGAGGATCTGGCTTTGGGGCAGAGAGAGAGGAGAGAGAGGAGAGAGAGGTGCTGGCTCCGCAGTTGTGGGCCTGCACTTTCGCTGCTTGCTGCCTGGATCGATACACCATATGGACCGCAATGTTTGTGGCCGCCCACCATGGACCGCAGTTCTGTTGCGGCCAAGCACCACCCATTGATGGACCTCTGGGTCAACGTGGCACCTATGCCAAACAGGTGAACCACTTATAGTTGGCCCCCTGACGGCCACAATAAAGAAATGGACGCGGTTGGCGCCTTTCTTTATTTTTGAAAGCAGTAAGAAGGCCAAGTGCACCACACGAAGGCAAGACCAGCGGCAGAACATCGGCCGGCTGCGACACCACCGGTGATTTATAAACACTTTATTGGTGCACCGGATGGTGCTGACTGTACATGATGGGGTGGTGCTTTTGGTGCTTGGATGGGGTGCTCTGCACATTATTAAAGGCCGTAAGGCCACAGAGCACTCGTGGGTTGGTGTGTCGATGCTGGCATGCGTGCTCTCTCTATGCATAACATCTGCATGTGTTCCTCCAAAAACAGGTCCTGGATCGTCGTGTAAATATCAGCGTAGTCTTGTAAATAATGCTCCCTACCGGCTGTATGTTTAGTTTGCGAATTCTTTCCGCGATTCGGTTATCCTGTGGGCGTGTTTCTGTGAGGAGAAGGGTGCAACGTCGCAGGGGGACATATTTACTCATTTGTGAATATCTGTAAAACTGTCGCACTCAGCGTAGAGTTAATAGTAGAGGGAACTACATCTGAGTGCCACACTAAAATAGGTAAAAATTTATCGGGTCGGGACGCCCCGAGGGTAGAGAAGGGTGCAATGTTGCGGATATGGGATTTGGCCTCTATCCATATCCGCTTGTAAATATTCCCCTATTTCCCCAATACTCCCCAACTATCCCCAATCCCCCATTCCCTAGTCCCATTGCCTGTAAATAACACTCTGTAGAACCGACCTTCCCCTTTTTCCCCCATTAAATGTCGTGCCCAGGTCCACCGCATCTCACGTAGACAACTTTCGGACATCTTGCTAGTTATTCTTAGTCTATGTCAGTTAAGGACTCGTTTCCATTAATTCTGACTCTTCGTTGCACCAGAATGTGATTATATGGCACCAGTAGTGAGTTTAGGACCTTCCCATACCTCCTCCCATCTTCTTCCCCAAACAACAACAACAACTACAACAACTACAACAACGGCGCGCGCGGGGAGTGTGCGTCCTCACTCCGGCTCGGTTAGCCGCCATTACCCATGTGCGCCGACGGGGTTACCACGAAGGGGCTGCCTGTCGGCCCCTCGTCAAGGGCGGAGCCGGTAACCCCCCGCACCCAATGAGAAGCAACGGGCCGATTCCATCTGGGGCGGAGCTAACGAGCCGAGGGCGTGTCACTCCCCGCCGGAGATACGCAGCGACTTACCGGATGTGAAGTCAGATGCGCCTGAACCACGGAGAGCAAAGGACGCCACCCCCAGCGCGACGATACCTCCCCGCATCTTTGGACCGGACCGGGTCGATTCTGTCCTTGAGCCAAGAGTGCACCTTGAGCCATCGACTGCCCGCTTTCCTTGCCATCAATCCCCGTGTGAGTCAGTTTTGTCCTGTTTATCTGTGGTCTGTCGGGAATAAGATAAGTGTGTCTAAGTGCCTATCTTTCTATGCTGTCCCTCTCATTCCTGTAATCTAGCCTTCCGCCATATTATAACCTCCTCCGGAGGTCTTGAGAACCGTATCCCTGGTGTCGTGTCATTTTAATCCCAGCCGTTGTGTCCTTTTCCTTCATTGATCTAGCGTAGCGCGGCTCGGCCAAGGTTCGAGTATAATCGGGTAACTTGTGCGGACACGGCGGCCATTCCGCTCGGCCCACCATAACATCAAAGTCGTGTCTGTAACACTATCATGGCTGGAATATCACTCCACTGATGATGTCAGCAATATCACCCTATATACTCCGTGGGGAGTTGATGACATATGCTGAGTTTCAATTTTTTTCGTTAGCGACATTCCGTTTCAGAGATGTCCAATGTTTTTCTTTTAATTTAAAATAGCTGCCATACCGTGTGACCTATGATGCCAGAGTTATCAATAAAATATTCTCCAATGGGTGTCCCTACTATGTGTAAAGTTTTACATCTATTGGCCAAGTGGTTGCAGAGAAAAAACAAGAATGACCGCACTGTGGTCATAACCTGTGACAAAATCCAGTAACGGGCTGATTGGGAAACACATTTAATGCGCCATTACAAAATTTACTTGATATCTCTTATCCATGTCACCCTCCCCATGGTTATATCAGAACGAGCAAATTTGTCACACTGTCACGGATTGCTTAAACCCAATATGGGGCCATTCAAAACTAATGGAACGCTATCTTTTGAGTAACTTGCATGACGTAACACTTCATTACATAACATAATGTAACGCTCGCTTTTGTAACATAACATAACACTCGATTACCGTGTGTTATGATGGGCTTGATTAAACCTTACTATTATTCGACTTTTGATTCGATTTTCCAGGGACCCTCATTGAAAATACCACTCGACCCAAACAAAACCAAAGGAAATCAGATGCAGCAAACCGGGTAGTGTGTTATAATCAGCAGATGCCGACAGGCAAAATGTGTTAGGCCCACCAGAAAACCAAGATAGCAGCCATATCATTTTATGTCGGTGCTATGGTGCATGGAGTCAAGTGACAGCTGTGGGAGTGGTCTTGTAGCTGGGCAATCAATGGGTGCACATTTCAAAAATCCACCCTCAATAAGCAGAAGAACAAGAACAACAATGTGAAGCACTTGTCGCAGGTAACAATTAAAAGCAAAAATATATAGACGTGGACACACACACACACACACACACACACACACACACACACACACACACACACACACACACACACACACACACACAGGGCGGCACAATAGTCTCGTAAACCCTTCGGGGAGAAGCTAAGTATATAAAAGTACATAAGACGAGCACACAAACAACAACGACAGAGGTAGACATGTAACAATAACAACTCATGCTATAAAAACGATCATTTTTCACGTGTTTGACTTCATTTTACATTCTCATCGAGACTCACAGACAGACATGCAATGTTTGTGAAGTACAACATGCTGTCTTTTGATTAAATCCTTCAGCGAAGCGACAGGTAGGCACGCATAGTAATTGCTAACATAAACAGTTGCATTGGAAGGTGCATTTTCATGCTGATAGGTGTAAGTGCTCTCAGCGTCGTAATTAAAATATCAAAGTTGATCGTGCATCATTGCTAACCATGTCACGTTAAGAGGACTTCATAAAGTATATGCTGCTTTGCAATGCACCTGCACGACTCAGTCCGTTGTCTCGACTTGAAACTGTCAACACATTTCATTCACATTTGGCATATGTATGCAATAACATATATATATATATATATATATTATATATATATGTGTGTGTGTGTATATATATATAGACATAAGGGACATCCAATGATTTTGGAATCTGAGCCAAAAGTCATGGGAAAGAAGATTCTATTTCTGAAATTTGGCAAATAAAATGTTTTTTTGTTTTTATACATAAGTGGATACTACAGGATGGTAATATGCTTTCAGAACCATTATTTATTTATATACACTGACATTACCAACACACAACTTTTGTTTATTTATTCATTTATATACACTTTACCATCACTGTTCTCAACATTAAACCTTCAACTATTTATTTATTTATACTGTATATACTTCACCATCTCCACTACGGACATACCACCTCAAATTATTAATACAGTATATATTTTAACATCTCCGCAACCAAAAAAACACAACCATGAATTTGTTATTTATACACATCTTACCTTCTCCACAAAGGACATACCACATTGAATTATTCATGTACACTTTACCATTTTCACTACCAACAAGCAAATGATATAATTTATTTATTTGTACTGTATACACTTTTATTTATTGAATAAATATTTCTGCTGTTTTATTTGTACTGTACTATATATATATATATATATATATATATATATATATATATATATATATATATATATATATATATATATGTATATATATATATATATATATATATATATATATATATATATATATATATATATATATATATATATATATATTATAATAGCCGTAGATGATTCTGTCTGTCTGTCTGTCTGTCTGTTGGGCGTCTGTCCGGGGTGTGGCTTACTCGGTTTGCAGAGTAGCTCCACCCATAGCTCCACCCATTCTGGGAGAGGCTTCATTTAATTATAAACAAATATCCACCATTTTATTAACTCGCATAGCTTTGAGGCCTGTTTTGTAGGCCCGTGGTGTCTTGCTCTCTCTCCCAGTTTTATTTCAAATCAAATTCGATATATCATTTCATTTTTCACAGTCGCTAACATAGTTTTAGACTCGGTTGAAAAAAAACGGGAAGAAAATCCGATGAAAGTTGCCGTTTATAGAACGAAATGAATTCTCAAACGCCTGTAACTTCAAGGCCATTGAGTCTCTCTCACGCCTTTATCTCCAATCTAACTCACCATATGATTTCATTTTTATCGATGGTTTTAGACTCGGTGTCAGCAATAATTGAGAACATTCCACACACGCGGGAAAATGCAGAGATATATTTTTAAAAATCGCGTCATGGTGTATCATACACCGCCGGCAACGTGTCGATACATATTAAAAATTCGATATATCATTTCATTTTTCACAGTCGCTAACATAGTTTTCGACTCGGATGAAAAAAAACGGGAAGAAAATCCGATGAAAGTTGCCGTTTATAGAACGAAATGAATTCTCAAAGGCCTGTAACTTCAAGGCCATTGAGTCTCTCTCACGCCTTTATCTCCAATCTAACTCACCATATGATTTCATTTTTATTCATGGTTTTGGACTCGGTGTCAGCAATAATTGAGAACATTCCACACACGCCGGAAAATGCAGAGATATATTTTTAAAAATCGCGTCATGGTGTATCATACACCGCCCAACATGACACCGACGGCAACGTGTCGATATATATTAAAAATTCGCTTTTGCTTTTCCGTTAAGATATATTACTTTTTCGTTTGATGACAGTCGTCACAAAAACGTCAACAATGATGCCGACATATATTTCTTCGTTTTTATTTCATTCAACATTATTAGCCGGAAGTAAAATATGTTTCAGGAAATTACCGAGAGATATTTCTTCGTTTTTTAAAATTAGTTATGTGCGCATACACTTTAAATAGGTTTATTTGAAATCTTTAATTTTCCACAATATAATTTACTTGCCATTTATCATTTGATGATTACGAGACAAATTCCTCTTGAGGATCGTGACAATTCATGCGCTGCGTGGAAACTTCTATTTCCAAAATGAATGAGACGATCGATGAAGAACGCAGACTTGAACAGGATGTAACAAGAAAGCGAATGAGACGGGCGAACGAGTCCATCGACGAACGTCAATGCAAACTTGCGGGGTCACCCGTGGGAATCCCACGGGCATGGATGTGTGTGACATTTCGACATATTGAGTAAGATGCTGCACATTCATTTTTACAAAATGGTTACTGGCAAGTCATCAGATCCAGAAATGGTGTAATGAACACAGTTTATTTACGCGCAAGCACGAAAGCAAGACGGGCCGATTTCCGATTCCGACGGGCCGACGGGCGAGACGGGCCGATTTGGAGCAAGAAAAAGAACGAGACGGGAGAAAAACGAGAGAAACGAGACGGGGAAAGCCGATTGGAGAGGCGAGTGAGGAGCGATTGGAGAGGCGAGTGAGGAGCGATTGGAGAGGCGAGTGAGGAGCGATTGGAGAGGCGAGTGAGGAGCGATTGGAGAGGCGAGTGAGGAGCGATTGGAGAGGCGAGTGAGGAGCGATTGGAGGGGAGTGTGAGGCGTGATTGGAGAGGAGTGTGAGGCGCGATTGGAGAGGAGTGTGAGGCACGATTGGAGAGGAGTGTGAGGCGCGATTGGAGAGGTGTGTGAGGCACGATTGGAGAGGAGTGTGAGGCGCAATTGGAGAGGAGTGTGAGGCGTGATTGGAGAGGAGTGTGAGGCGCGATTGGAGAGGAATGTGAGGCGCGATTGGAGAGGAGTGTGAGGCACGATCAGAGAGGAGTGATTGGAGGGGAGTGTGAGGCGCGATTGGAGAGGAGTGTGAGGTGCGATTGGAGAGGAGTGTGAGGCGCGATTGGAGAGGCGTGTGAGGGATTGGAGAGGAGAGGAGTGCTAGGTGGAGAGAGGAGAGTGTCAGGTGGAGACAGGAGAGTGTCAGGTGGAGAGGAGTGAGGGGTCACATATTATGTGAAATAAATAAATTGTGTTCATCATACCATTTCTGGATCTGATGACTTGCCAGTAACCATTTTGTAAAAATGAATGTGCAGCATCTAACTCAATATGTCGAAATGTCACACACATCCATGCCCGTGGGATTCCCACGGGTGACCCCGCTAGTATATATATATTCATACATATATACTAGCAAAGGTACCCACAAAACAATAACTCACCTTGTTGTGAGGACGAGGTAATCGTTGACGGTTCATCCTTTGTCAAGTGGTGGTTTGGAGTTGGTGTCACGTGGGTCGTTTTTTCTACAAACTATTTTTCACACTAGAGTGATGTTGTAAGATGAGCAGTAAAATTACCTTTAAAATGATGTCTAGGTTGTGTTTGTACTATTTTCAGTTTTTGAATAATTAGCGCATTTGAGAGGTCACGTGACTCCTTTGCCGAACTTACCGATCATGGTAACGTATTAATCAAGAGTTGTTTCTCACATATGATAACATATTTGATGATTGGAGCTCACCATCGAACTAAGTATATCGATATCCATGTTGAAATCCGATAAAAATTGGGCTTTTTATTGTGGCGGACACGAAAGCTCACTGGTGTGAGGGCATCATTCCGCGCACCAAGTGGGTGGCGGCCATGCCCGAGGGGTAGGCGTGGCCGTGGGATATACACCGGGCGCGCAGCCTGGAGCGCTCCAGTGCTACAGTTGAGCTCGTATAATAAAGACTCTTAAACTTACCGCGTTGTCCGCTTCCTTCTTGTTATACAAGTGAGCGCGCATAGCACCGCGCTTCATTGGTGACCCTCCGACGTTGGATCAGCCGTCGCTGACTGACCGAATACGCCATCGCAATGGCAAACAACGCGGTTACGATCAAACTCCCCGAGTTCTGGGAGGCGCAAGCTGAAGTATGGTTCCTGCAGGCGGATGCCCAGTTCCGACTTCGAGGCATCACGGTGGACGAGACCATGTACTGCCACGTGGTCGCCTCCCTCGGGCCCGGCACGGCCGCCCGCGTCGTGTCGGTCCTGAGGAACCCACCGGCCGACGGCAGGTACGAGGCGATCAAGCGTCTCCTCGCCACGTTCGGCCTCACGGTGGACGCTCGGGCCGACCGCCTCCTGGACCTCCCCGAGCTCGGTGACACGCGACCGTCAGTCCGCATGGACCATATGCTGTCGTTGATGGGCGACGAAACCCCAGACGCTCTATTCCGGGCGTTATTTCGACGCCAGCTGCCGGCATGAGTCCGCCTCGCGTTGGCCGGTTCTGCGACGACGGAACCCCGAGCTCTCGCTGCCGAGGCCGACAGGTTCTTCACGGCTTTGGACACCCAGGCGAGTTTTGGCGCGGCCGTCACGGCTCTCGGGGCTGACCCTGATGCTGATGCACCACACCTTGTGGATCTCGAGGCTGATGCGCATTTCGTGTCCGCCGCCACGCCCCGCCCACCGCCGCCGCCGCGGAGAAAACCGCGGCCTCCGCCGCCAACCTGGTGTTTTTTCCACGCCAAGTTCGGCCACGAGGCTCGGCAATGTCGCCCACCGTGCTCATTCGGCAGGTCGGGAAACGCCCGGGCCGGCCCTCGGTAGTGGCACTGAGCGCCGGCCGTGCAAACAGCCTACTGTTCATCACGGACACCTTATCCGGGCGCCGTTACCTGTGCGACACGGGAGCGCAGGTGAGTGTCGTTCCCGCTGGTACGTCGGACAAGCAGTCCGCGGGCCGGGGCCCCGCGCTGCTTGCTGCCAACGGTACGTCCATTCGCACGTATGGAAAACGCTGCCTTTCTCTGCGGTTCGGAGGGCAGAGGGCCGGAGGACATCCCGAAGACGGCGGTCATCACGCCATTCGGCCTTTTCGAATTTCTTCGGATGCCCTTCGGTTTGAAAAATGCGGCTCAGGCGTTCCAGCGCCTAATGGACAGCGTCTTGCGCGACTTGGATTTCGTCTACGTGTACCTGGACGACATCCTCGTCGCCAGCGCGTCCCGCGAAGAGGACCTACACCATCTCCGCACGCTCTTCGAACGTCTGGGTCAGCATGGCCTCATCGTGTACCCCGCCAAGTGCCGGTTCGGCGTCGCCGACATCGACTTTTTGGGGCACCGTATCACCAAGCACGGGGCCGTCCCCCTACCGGCCAAGGTGGAGGCGGTGAAGGGGTTTCCGCGCCCCCGCACGATCAAGGGGCTCCAGGAGTTCCTGGGCATGGTAAACATTTACCATCGGTTCCTGCCCCGCATCGCCCAGCTCCTGCGCCCCTTGCACGAGGCACTCCGGGGGAAGCCGGGCAAAGGTGACATTACCTGGACCGAGCAGATGGACGCGGCGTTCCCGGGCGCGAAGCTCGCCTTGGCTAATGCCACCATGCTCGCGCACCCGGCGCCCGATGCACCGATCGCCCTCACCACCGACGCCTCGGACTACGCGGTGGGCGCGGTGCACGAGCAATGGGTGCGTGGTGCCTGGCAACCGCTGGCGTTCTTCAGCCGGCAGCTTCGCCCGCCCGAATGCCGTTATAGTACCTTCGACCGCGAGTTGCTCGGGCTTCACCGGGCGGTGAGGCACTTCCGCCATCTGCTCGAGGGCCGTGCGTTCACGGCCTTCGTCGACCACAAGCCACTGGTCTTCGCGATGGGCAAGGTCGCCGAGCCGTGGTCGGCCCGGCAGCAGCGTCACCTCTCGGCCGTGTCCGAGTACACGACGGACATCCGGCACGTCGCGGGGAAGGACAACCCGGTGGCGGATTGCCTTTCCCGGTCCGTCGCCCACGCAGTCCACCTTGGCATCGACTATGCCCGGATGGCGGCGGACCAGGCCGCCGACCCCGGCGTCCAGGCCTTGCGGACCGCCATCACGGGCCTCCGCGCCACAGAGGTGCCGTTCGACGGCGCGGCCCTCTTGTGCGATGTCTCTCTCGGGCGGCCTCGCCCCATCGTGCCCGCGGGCTGGCAGCGCCAGGTTTTTGACGCCATCCACGGCCTGTCCCACCCGGGCACGAAGGCCTCCCAGAGGTTGGTCGCCGACAAGTTTGTCTGGCATGGCCTCCGGAAGGCCGTCCGCGGCTGGACCAGGACGTGCCTCGCATGCCAGCGCGCGAAGGTGCATCGGCACACCCCGGCCCCATTGGCCCCGTTTACGGTGCCGGCACGCAGGTTCGACCACGTGCACGTGGACCTGGTGGGACCTCTGCCCCCCTCGCGGGGTTTCACCCAGGTCCTGACAATGGTGGACCGCACCACCCGGTGGCCGGAGGCCGTGCCTTTGGCGGCGACGACGGCGGCGGACATCGCGCAGGCGTTCATCGCCACCTGGGTCGCCGGTTCGGCGCCCCCTCAGACATCTCGTCCGACCGCAGCCCCCAGTTCACCTCGGAGCTCTGGGGGGCGGTCGCGCGGGGGCTCGGGGTCCAGCTGCACCGAACCACAGCCTACCACCCCCAGGCCAACGGCCTGTGCGAGCGGTTCCACCGCTCGTTGAAGGCCGCGCTCCGAGTCACCCTCAGCGACGGCGGCTGGGTCGACAGGCTCCCCTGGGTCCTGCTGGGCCTCCGGACGGCGCCCAAGGACGACCTGCGCGCATCCGCGGCGGAGTTGGTCTTCGGACAACCGCTGCGGGTGCCGGGCGAGTTCCTTCCCGACCCCACGGCACCATGGTCCACGGCGCAGGAGCGCGCCGCGCTGCAGGAGACCGCCCGGAGGTTCGCCCCGGTGCCGACGGCGCACCACGGGCACCCGCCTACGCACGTCGCCCCGGAGCTTCGCACCGCAGAGTACGTCTTCGTCCGGCACGACGCACACCGGACACCACTGCGGCCCCCGTACGACGGGCCTTTCCGCGTGCTGGAGACCGGGGTGAAACATTTCACCTTGGACATCGGCGGCACTCCCGACCACGTCTCGGTGGATCGCCTCAAGCCGGCCCACCTCGACGTGGACCACCCAGGCCTCTGCGTCGCCCCCCTGCGGGCGGACCCCCGGCACCGCCCAGGCCCGCCGGCATGCCGCCACCCGGTCCTGCACCCATCCCGGGTGCAGCCGGAGGCATCCCGGCTGGCATCCCTGTACGCCGGACGCCGCCAGTCGCCAGAGGGCGCTTCGGCCGGGCCATCTGTTTGCTCCACAAACTGGCCCTCCAGGTGCGTGGGAATTCTGGGGGGGGCGCGTGTGGCGGACACGAAAGCTCACTGGCGTGAGGGCATCATTCCGCGTACCAAGTGGGTGGCGGCCACACCCGAGGGGTAGGCGTGGCCGCGGGATATACACCAGGCGCGCAGCCCGGAGCGCTCCAGTGCTACAGTTGAGCTCGTATAATAAAGACTCTTAAACTTACCGCGTTGTCCGCTTCCTTCTTGTTATACAAGGAAGCGCGCGTAGCACCACGCTTCATTATAAAGATTTGTATATGTGGATCGACCCTCAGAAATCATGGCGACAGGTGGCGGCTCGGATGTGTTAAAGTTATGAATTGTGAGAAAATAACTGTTTTAAAACCCATATTTATGTGCAGCATGGTAAAATATGTTATCCTACAAAGTTCCATGCCGATTAACCTTGGGAGCTCAAAGGAGTAGGTCCACAAACAAACAAACGGACATTTCACTTTTATATATATGTAGATATAAATATTTATTTATTTGTACTGTATATACATCTTAGCAACCTACTCACATATCAGCTTGAATTATTTATTTTACAACTTATCATTACCACTACCGAAATACCACCTTGAATTTAGTTTTTTTTTTTTTTGGATACAGAATCGAGGCTCGTGAAAGAGCTAACATTTATCACACAAAAAATCAAACAGACAAACAAACAAAGTATATAAAAAGGGGAGCGGTAGACAAGATGGGGAGAGAAGGGGAAGCATATAAACACAACATTTGAGAACAGGGATATCGGGAATGTGTGGGAGGGAGAGGGCTTGGGGGGAGGCGGCGTGGGAAGGGGGGTGGGAGAAGTATAAACACAAGGACACCAAGGACTTCCAGGAAAGAAGTTGGTATTTCAAAAAAGTGGATTTGGGGTGAAATTAGCCGGGGTAGAAAAGATCAAGGTATTGGATGGGGGAAGATAAGAGATGGTGGTGAACAGCTGTTTTAAAGACCTGGAGGGAGGAGTGGGATTGAAGAGAGTGAGGGAGTTTGTTCCAGAGGCGGGAGAAAAGAGGAATGAAAGAGTGAAGGTGAGCAGAGAGTCTTGATTTTTGCAGTTTAACCATAAGAGGGTTGCAGGCAGATCTTGTGCGACCTGCAGGAATATTTGGGGGACAGAGCCCAGAGAGAGCTGGAGGAGCAAGGCCGGAGAGGAGTCAGTATAAGACAGAAAGACCACCAACCTGCCTGCGGTGAGTAAGTGAAAGGCCCTCGGAGGTAGCTTCATCGCAGGAGATTCCAATGATTCTGAACGCTTTGGTTTCAACAGCGTGAAGACGAGCTAGGTGTGAGGCAGGAGCACCAGCCTAGAGGGGAGAGCAGTATTCCATTGAGCTGCGGATGAAAGCCTTGTATGTGGTGAGGAGCTCAGGTGTGCCAAGGAAGGACTTCGCAAGACGGAGGATTCCCAGTCGGCGACTGGCTTTGGAGGCCAGATTTGAAATGTGGTTTTCCCAGGAAAGATCATGGCAGATAGTGAGACCCAAAAGCTTGAGTGGCAGAACTTCTTGGAGAGGATTATTCAGAAAGTAGATGGAAGGGTTGTCCAGTCGGTCTTTTCGGAGAGACATCATAAGAGTGTGAGATTTGTCAGGAATGAAAGACATGTTCCACTTGTTTGCCCAGGCTGTGATTTTGTCCAGGTCTGCAGAGAGTGAGGAGGCTGCAGACTACCGATCTGAGGGATGAGGAATGGAGCGGCAGAGAGTGGAGTCATCAGCAAAGAGATAGAGAGGATTTTCAAGAGAGTCGGAGAGATCATTGATGAAGACCAGAAAAAGCACAGGGCTCAGAACACTGCCTTGGGGAACTCCAGCCTGAACAGGAAGAGGAGATGAGAGAAACCCATTCAGGGCCACACGTTGACTAAGACTAGAGAGGAAGTCCACCAGCCATGCATGGAGCTTTCCATGGATACCAAAGGAGGAGAGTTTGGTGAGCAGAGCGGGGTGCCAGACCGTATCGAAGGCACGTGATATGTCAAGGGAGAGAGCTCGAATTTCCTGTTTGGCATTGAGGACCTCCATCCATTGTTGAGACAGCAAAAGCAGCATGTCCAGAGTAGAGTGACCTTGTCTGAAACCAAATTGATGATCAGATATCAAGCCATTGGAGAAGAGGAAAGATTTCACATCCGAAGCAATGATGGATTCCCATGACTTTGCTGATAATTGGGAGAAGGCTGATTGGTCTGTAGTTGCTAGGATCTGTTTTTGCACCTTTTTGTGTAAAGCGGTGATGTTGGCTGATTTCCAAGCAGATGGCAGATGACCTTGAGCAAAAGAGAGGGTGAAGAGAACCGAGAGAGGGAGTGAAAGAGCGGAAGAACAGGATTTTAGGACCCGTAGGCTGATGCCGTCAAGTCCAGTTGCAGAATCAGAGTCGAGGGTTGACAGAAACTTTTCCACCTTGTCAGGAGGAAAGGACACAGAGTCCAGGAGCAGCTGGGTACGATTGGGTACGGTGGGTACAGAGAGGGATGGGTTTGGGACACAAGATTTAGAGGCAAACACAGAGTTGAGGAATTCAGCTTTTTCACATGCGGCGTCAGCTGTGTAGCCGTTTGAGGTAAGAGAGGGGATGGAAGGGGAACAAACACCAGAAACAGATTTGACCAGACGCCACCAGGATTTGGAAGAGGGAGACAGATAAGAGAGTTCGGTCTTGAGAAAGGAGAGATATTGTTTCCTGGCTCTCCTGAGGGTGAACACACACTTGTTTCGGGCTTTGTGAAAGGAAATGAGATTTCCTTCCGTTGGATTTGCTTTCCAGGAGACGAAGGAATTATTCATGAATTTATATCAACTTCACTATCACTGCTGAAATCTTAGTAGCTTGATCAACAAGAAACCAAAGGAGGACAAACTGATTATTCTGAGTGATTTCAATGCTCGTGTTGGGACTGATCATGCAGCGTGGCCCAAGACCATCGGGCGCTGTCGGGTCAGGAAATGCAACCTAAATGGCCTCCGTCTTCTCTATAGATGTCATGAACACAGTCTAACTATTATCAACACCATTTTCCAGATACCTGTAAAGCACAAAAACCACATGGATGAACCCATGATCAAAGCACTGTCACCTCATCGATTACGTCATTGTAAGAAGTAGAGATGTGTAAGGTGTTACGATCACGAAGGCGATGAGAGGTGCAGAGTATCAAAGAGAACATAAAATGGTATGTTTCATCTTGAAGCTGACCATTAGACCACCAGTCAAGAAGTGGAACTTTCAACCAGTGAAGAAGCTAAACGTTACGACGTTGAAAGATCCTGCAACAAAAAATGAGTTGTGATATCAGCTGGAGGATGTACTGATGGAAAAATCTAAGTTTTTTTTAAGACGGTGTGGCAGGAAAGTGGAACAAATTGTGTGCCTCAGTTTTTGAAATGGCAAAGGAGGTACTTGGAACAATGAAGAGAAAGCAGCCAGACTGGTGGGCAGACAACTTTGAGGAGCTGCAACCCATAAAAAAGAGGCTTACCATAAAATGATGAACCGAAGCACAAGGGCTGCAAGAACAGCGTTTGATGAGGCCCAAAAACTACTGCAACAGAGGATAAGGCATCAAAAATGATTGGCTCAGTGAAAAAGTGTGACTAATTCAGAAATTCAAATTCAAAATGACAAATTCATAAATATGCAGACAGCCAGACACCCACAACATGAAATTTTTAAATCAAGCCGTTAAGGAATTGTATGGTCCAGATAGCTGAGGTACTGGCCCTCTTTCTCCAGTTGAAGCTTCTGACAGACCGGGCATCTATTCTGAAACATTGGGAAGAACATTTCAAGGTGCTACTGAACTGGCCATCTACTGTTGAGCAAAGCAGCTTAAATGCCATGGTGCAAAGCCCATCATGCAACATCTTGTGGAGCCACCAAGCCATCAATAGACTCAAAAATGGCAAAGCCCCAGGAGAAAATGGCATCCCAGCAGAGGTCTTCAAACACCGAGGTCAAACGCTATTGGATCTGTGTGTATTCTGCAGAAACCTCGGGGAGATAAAACACGGAAAGGGCATGGGGTGTAAGACCAGAAAGGATGCGGTGGAGAGACCACGGCTGTGCCCATCAGAAAAATGGTGGACACAGAGACCACCAACCTGTCTGCGATGGTAAAGTGATAGGCCCATAAACTCAACTTCATTGCAGGAGATTCCAATGATCTTGAATGTCTTGGTTTCCACCGAGTTAAGCTGAGCAAGGTGTGAGGCATGTGGGCCAGCCCAAAGGGGAGAGCAGTATTTCATCAAGCTGCAGATGAAGGCCTTGTTGGTGAATAGGAGTTCAGGTGTGACAAGGAAGGACTCTGTATGATGGAGGATGCTCAGTCTGCGGCTTGCTTTGGGGGCCAACTTTGAAATCTGCTTTTACCAAGAAAGATCACGACTGATCGTGAGATCCAAAAGTTTGAGAGACTGAACTTCTTCAAGAGGATCGTTAAGAAAGTACATGGGGGGAGGGGGTTTCCAGACGGTCCTTTTGGAGAGAGAAAGATTTGTCTGGATTGTGAGAGAGGTGTGTGAGATTTGTCTGGATTGTGAGAGAAGTGTGAGATTTGTCTGGATTGAAAGACATATTTCAAGTGATTGACAAGCTTGTGATTTTATCAAATTCTGAAGAGAGGGAGGAAAGCTGCTGCATGTCGATCTGAAGGATGAGGGATGGCATGGCAGAGGGTGGAATCATCAAATATATAAAGAGGATTTTCCGGAGTATGAGAGATCGTTGATGAAGATGAAGATGAAGATTACGAATATGATGCGACTAGAATACTGCCTTGGGAACTCCAGCTTTGACAGTGAGAGGGGATGAAAGGATTCCATAGAGAGCTACATGTTGGCTATAATAATTGGAGGAAGTGACCCAAGAGTGGAGTTGGTCTTGGATACTATAGGCTGAAAATTTGGAGAGCAAGGTGGGAATATCTAGAGACTGCATAGAAATATCTAGAGACTGCATATAGGCCAGACTGCATAGAAAGCTCAAATACATATCTAGAGAGATGGCCCTGATCTCATATCTGACATTGAGTGCCTCCATCCATTGTTGGGAGAGTAAAAGCAGCATATCAAAGTTAGAGTGACCTGGTTGAATCAAAATTGGTGATCCTCAATGAGGTCTTGGAAAAAAAGGAAGGATTTCACATCAACTGTGATGATGGATTCATGATCTTTCTGATGATCGGAAGTAAGCTGATAGTTCTGTAGTTCAGGGAGATCGGTTTTTGCACCTTATTCATGCAATGAGACCATGTTGGCTGATTGCCAAGCAGATGGAGGATGACCTAGGACAAATTACAGAGTAAAAATGGCAGTGAGGACATTTGTCCAGTAAATCTAGCAATCATTTAACAAGGACCTAGAACAAATTGCAATAGAAGGTTTTTTGGCTTTAACTTGTTTATTAGGTCCCTCTGATGAACATATAAAAAGTCTCAAACTTTTGGACACCTGGAAAGTGGTTAATTTGCATAAATTCAAGATGGCCGCCATCCAAAGCTTCAATTTACAGCTAACTTTTTTCTGGCTGCTCCTAGACCCTATAAATGTATTACAAACAAGGTTTTTTGGCGTTAACTTGTTTATTAGGTCCCTCTGATGAACATATAAAAAGTCTTCAACTTTTAGACAACTGGAAAGTGGTTAATTTGCATAAATTCAAGATGGCCGCCGTCCAAAGCTTCAATTTTGCCTAGGCCTATACTAATCCCATCATCTTGTTTCTTGTTTCAACAGATTGGACCATGTCTAATGGTGCGACATCTACCGAAGCCATGGAAGAAGAGGTGGTGCATAATCCCTGCGGCATTTGCTCAAACACGTTAGACGAAGGAGAAACAGTCAAGCTGAGGGCGAAGGGAGCAGATACTATCAACAAGGCCAGTACTGAACGTGGAACGCCGTCAATTACCGTGTCCGAGGGCCAAACGGTGCACATTGATTGCCGAAAGATGCATGTCAATACGAAGCCAAATAGAATCCCTGGGAAGCAGAAGAAACGTCCTGAAAAACCTGCTCTTCGTTCTCAGGAACCACACTTTTGTTTTACAGAGAACTGCTTTTTTTGTGGTAGAAAAATCTATTTGGACACAAAGCATGCTTCAAAAGAAGTGTATCCAGTACGCACCTTCAACTTTCAAAGGACAATACTTTCTGCATGTGATGCCAGGGCTGATGAGTGGGCTGAGACTGTTAGAGGCCGAATTAACTTTGCACGCGATCTTCCAGCAGCTGACGCAATATATCACAAGCAGTGCAGCTCAAATTTCCAGACACATAGGCAGATCCCCTCCAAATATCGTGATTCCGCAGACAGTGAACCTCCTCGCAAGGGTCGCAAAGTAGATGCGTCACGAGAGGAAGCATTTCTGCTCGCAATTGAGGACCTAGTCAGTGGCAATGATGATGAACAGACTACAGTGGTTGATGTCGTTGATAGAATGTCCCAGTTGTGCCCTGATGTTGAAGCGTATAGTGTAAAGTACATGAAACAGAAACTTATTTCATATTTTGGAGATGAACTGGTTATTAGTAACGTGCATGGACGCAGCGATGTTGTAACTGTCAAAGAAACTGCTGCAAAGATTTTGCAACAATTCAAAGACTCACCACAGACTGATGATGAGGAAGCAGGAAAAAGAAAGATCGTCAGGGCTGCGGCACAGTTGATCAAAGCAGATATAAAGAACATTGATACTTGTAGAGATTTCTATCCAGATCCTTCTGAACTCCGGTCGCTGGAAAAGAATGTGGCGTACGTTCCGCAGTCCCTTCGTATATTTCTGCAAGAGACGTTCAGTGGCAAGTCATGTGATCTTGAAGTTGCATCAATTGGACAAAGTATCATGCAACTTACCAGACCAAGGGCCATTGTAGCACCCATTCAGTATGGATTGGCGGTTCAAATGCACCAGCACTTTGGTTCCCGCTTCCTTGTGGACAGTTTACACAGCCACGGCTTCTGTCTGCCTTACGCAGAAGTTTTGAGGTTTTCGAAGTGTGCTGCCAATTTCAGGGGCACCAACATATCCACTGCAGGCAGGTTTGGACAGTTCGTTGCAGACAATGTTGATCACAACTTGCGTACGCTTGATGGGCGAGGAACATACCATGGTATGGGTATAATTGTTGCTGTCACCCCTGGAGTAAGAGACACAACATCAATACCAAGATTGCAGTCACCTGGAAACAACTTCACGGCAGCTCAAATTGAAATCAAATACTACCGCAGTGTTCGTAAGAAGGGTGGGCCTCTCGAATTTAGAAAGCTTGACCCCATTTCAGCATCTGACAAGCTTGAAAATCTGGACATACTGTGGAAAACGTCATGGTTGCTTCGACCAAAACGACCAGGCTGGTCCGGCTTAATGCAGAGTGTGTGCCATGGACCACACCCAGGGAAATCATCCGTCCATTTCTTGCCCATGATTGACATGGACCCTACTGACATGAGTTGTATTTACTCAACACTTCACTTCGTTGCTGCGGAAAGCCATCGCCAAGGAACGACGCCAATGCTGACATTCGACCAACCGCTTTATTGGAAAGCGAAGACGATCATTGTTCATGAGAAGGAAGGAAGCGAACTGAAACCCATTGTTTTGAACCTTGGTGGCTTTCACTCTGTGATGAGCTTTTTGGGATGCATGGGCCATGTTATGGAAGCATCTGGGCTTAAGGAGGTTTTGGAACTTATATATGCTGAAAATGCTGTGACCCAAATGCTGAGTGGGAAAGCCTATGCACGAGCAATCAGAGGCCACTTCTTGGTTGACACAGCCTTGAGTTCGATTGTGTTAGGCAGGGCATACGGTCTCAACCTCTCAATGGTAGATGAGGAAAGTGACGAATGCAAGGACTTCCAGGAGGCTGCAGATCTTTTGGATAAGCTGTTGCGTGAAGACGTTTCACCGGATGAAGTCTGCAGTAAAGACGTTTTCAACAGAATTTGTGAAAAACTTAAAGCTGAGAAGAGCTCCTTAGCAGAGCATAAGATGGGAAAGCTATGGATTCAATACATGGACATGATTGACTTGCTGCGTCGCTTCCTGAGGGCACTGAGAATGGGCGATTTCCTACTGTACCTCAGAACACTCCAGGAGATGTTGCCGTACTTTGCAGCGTGTGGTCATAACAATTATGCCAAGTCAGCCCATGTGTACATTCAAGACATGATTGAACTTGAGCAGCTCAACCCAGACATGTTCTGCCAATTGAACTCCGGTCTATTTGTGATCCGCCGAAGTGATCGGCTGTGGGCAGGACTGCCAAGCGACTTGGTTATAGAGCAGGTTTTGATGCGCTCTTTGAAAACGAATGGTGGATTGACACGTGATAGGGGCATGGAGGAAACGCAACGCCTGCGCTGGTTACTTGCTATGCCAGCCTGCGCTGAGGTGAGTGAAGTTATGCAAGAACTCACACAGAAGCATTTCCACACCTCTGAGCAGCACAAAGAAATGACTGAAGCAAGGCGTGAACGAGATAGGAAGGACACAGAGAAGGTTCTCGCATTCTTCAAGGATTATGATCCATTTCAAGAATCAAATGAACTCAGGAATATTGCCAACGGTGTGACAGGACCAGCCTCGGCCAATCCTCATTTACTGTATGAGGTTGGTATGAACATTGTGCAGAAGATGAAAGGTAGCAATGCTTTTGACTTTTCATTTAGGAAGAAAGATCAAGTTGCGTCGTTGGGTAAAAAGGTTACAATCAGTGCTGAAAAAGTAGCAATCGACCCACAGCTCCTTTTCCAGAGGCTCCTCATCTTTGCTAATAACAGAGAGTTAGGTGTTGAAGAGGTCTTTGCGTATGAGTTGTCTAGCTACCCTACTGCTCTGTTCGATAAGTGGGGGAGGCTCAGGGAAGCCAATAAAACACAGCTAGGAGATGAGATAGCTGCTGTTGCTCCCAGGTCGGCATTGGAATCATTTGAGGAAGAAAGGACTGTGACCCATGTTCTGGATGGTGGTTCCTTATTGCAAAGGATTCCATGGAAGAAGGGTGACACATTTGAGGACATTGCAAACATGTACATGAAGCATGTTTCCAAAAACTTTCTCAACCCGGTGGTTGTAGTCGACGGTTATAAATCAGGACCTACTACCAAGGACATGACACACAATCGACGATCAAAAGGAGTCTTTGGTCAAAAGGTGATGTTCACTCCAACCATGCCCCTTAGGTCAAAAAAGGAAAACTTCTTGTCAAACTCGGACAATAAGCAAAACTTCATTGACTTATTGTGTGAAACATTCAAGGCAAATGGAATTGACTGTGTCAATGCGCCAGCAGATGCAGATGTCATGATTGCGAAGAAGGGAATTGAACATGCAAGGGAAACCGTGACATATGTGATAGGTGAGGACACAGACTTGTTGGTGCTGTTGTGTCATTATGCGGAACGAGGGATGAATGATTTGTACTTCAAGTCGAGCAAGGACGGTGGGAAATGTTGGCATATTAACTCTGTAGCAGAAGCTCTGGGTGAAAGCATCTGCCGTGTCCTGCCAGTTGTCCATGCACTCTGTGGATGTGACTCAACCTCACGACTGTATGGTATTGGTAAAAGGGCTGCCTTGAGGAAAGTGAGGGAAGAGAACGGTTTCTTGAAATGTATAGAAGCATTCTGTTGCCAAAGTGGAACTAAAGACGCGATATCATCAGCTGGTGAAAAGGCCTTGGTTTATTTGTACGGGGGAAAAGGAAATGACACCCTTTACGGACTGCGAAAGACAAAGTTTTGCAACAAGGTGGCAAAAAGTTCAACTACCGTTGAAGTTCAAAGCCTTCCCCCAACAACCGATGCAGCCAAATACCACTCGTTCCGAGTTTATTGTCAGGTCCAGGAATGGATGGGGAACAGTGTGGACCCCGAGAAATGGGGCTGGTGTCTGCGGAAGGGACAGCTTGAACCGAAGACGATGGATTCGCCAGTGGCTCCTGATTCACTACTGAAATTGGTCAGATGTCAGTGTAAGGGCAACTGTGACACTCAACGCTGTAGTTGCAAACGGAATGAGCTTGAATGTTCCAGTGCATGTGGTGAATGTAAAGGACTCTGTCAAAATAGCAACTTTGATGCAAGCACCGATGATCCAAGTGAATACGAACTCCTATCATGAATGACATCATTGCCTCTGAATGACGTCATACTACGTCATGGTGACGTCATATCACATTTGCAATGCCTCATTCTGTATTTTGATATCATATTCCACTTGTTTGTAATACATTTATAGGGTCTAGGAGCAGCCAGAAAAAAGTTAGCTGTAAATTGAAGCTTTGGACGGCGGCCATCTTGAATTTATGCAAATTAACCACTTTCCAGGTGTCCAAAAGTTTGAGACTTTTTATATGTTCATCAGAGGGACCTAATAAACAAGTTAAAGCCAAAAAACCTTCTTTTGCAATTTGTTCTAGGTCCAGCCCTACTTTGACTGGACTACATGCATGCGCAGCAGAGCAGATTTTCCGGACACGTGTGCTGATGCCATCTGGTCTCATTGCAGAATCAGTGTCGAGGGTTGCCAGAAACTTCTGCACCAACTGAAGTCCAAATGAAACAGCATTATTTAGCCTTTAGAGTTTAGACCTTTCAATAATTATTTATTTATATATATACTTTACAATCTTCACTACCTTGATATTTATTTGCTTAAATGTAAAGTCTACACATCTTTTTTAAGTTGCGGTTTGGGGCTATATCCTCGATGAGGCCTTGCATCCTTGTTTTGCTTTTATATTATTCACTGCCATCATGATAAAGTAAACTGTTAAGATACTACATGGAAAACAGACATAATCAGTATTAATGGCTTCTCCAAGATCTCCCTGTCCCCAAGTTGAGTATGTTTTCCATGTAATAACTAAAAGTTTATCAAAACACAATTAATTTGGAGTTCTTCAATAAAAAATAAAATTTTACATCCTCGTTATTCAAAAAAAAACCCCAAAAAACCCATTCACTTTTGCTCATTTTCATTAAATAAATCAGTCATTATTTTAGCTCTGAATCGTAATTTAGCTCATATCCCTGCGCATAGAAGAGCGTGACCAAGGGTTGGCGTCAGGAAGGGCATCCGGCCATAAAAGCATTGCCTCAAACAGGGAACCATGATTGTCATGGGGCCCGCAAGGCTAACCCCCGCTCTAGCGGGGAAAATGGCCTTAAAACGATCATTCATTCATTCATTGTCATTATTTTAGCTATCATTTTCTACACCTGTACTAATTATGCGTTTAGTTCCTTGGAATGGAGCAACACAATTTTTTTTAAAGCCCACAAAAACATTAGCAAGGAGTTGAGGAAAGGTGGGCATAAAAAGTAATGAAAAAAAATAAAAAATAAAAATAATAAACTTTCAACAACGCAGCAGAAACTACTGCAGAAATGATAACTATAGATGGAGCATCAGCAGCGAATCAAGCAATCAGAAGCAAAAGCAAAAACTGGCCTCAATCTCCTGTTGATGGGTTTTCTCGATGACTTGCAATTTTTCAAGTTGTGCTTCTTGCACAGTCTTTAGACCTTCCAAATATTCTTGGCGAGCAGTCTGAAAAGAATTGGTCGCTTGTTTGAGCTGAAATTGATGTTCTTCCTGCAGCTGCCAAATGGACGTTTCAGACTTTCCCTTCTGTTCTTCTATGGTCTGTTTATAGTGCAAGATCTGTGCCAATGCCCAGCAAAAAAGAAGTATCACAACAATATGAATTTGCACCTTCATAAAAGTTTTGTGAAATCAGCAGAACAAACATCAAACAGCACTTGTCTCACCTGCTCTTGCAGCTCTTGCATCTGCTTCTCCCAGCATCTTTGTGCTGCAGCGCCTTCTTGTTTCTTTCTCTGTGCCAGCTCCACTAGTGAAACCCGCCTCTGCTGTCTGAACTGTGCTGCCATTGTATCACGTACTCTATCACATTCCACCCTGATCAGAGAATGAAACGAATTATTTTGGTCTTCTCTAATTTCAATACAACAACAAATGCTTTACGACCATTTTCCCCTTTTCAGGGGGTTGGTCAAATGATGCCATTCCTCCAATAAGATCTATCCATTGTGCAAACCACCAGTTTCGTGCAAACCCAAACATTTCATATCTTTCTTGACATTTTCAATCCATCTCTTTATAGGATGTCATCTTAGCTTTCTTCCTTGCACATTTTTTTTTTTAACGTTGAAGGCTCCAGTCACGGACTATATAGTCCTCATCGAGGCGTTTATACTTACAAGTTCTGTAAAATAAAATAATTGCATTGAGAAATGTTGAGGAAAGAGAAATAAAAGAGACAATGTAAAGGGGAGGAGTGAAAATGAGTAAGAAATATGTGTGATGAAAAGTGTGTGATGAAAAGTGCATGACGAAAAGTGCATGACGAAAAGTGCATGACGAAAAGTGCGTGACGAAAAGTGTGTGACGAAAAGTGTGTGACGAAAAGTGTGTGATGAAAAGTGTGATGAAAAGTGTGTGACGAATAGTGTGTGAAGAAACGTGTGTGATGAAAAGTGTATGATGAAGTGTATGATGAAATGTATGATAAAAGGTGTATTTTTTTGGAGGGGGGGGGGGGGGGGGGGAGATACAAGATCGAGGCTCGTAAAAGAGCTAACATTAATCAACAACAACAACAACATGCATTTTAAAGGCCATTTTCCCTGCTAGAGCGGGGGTTCGTTTTGCGGTCCCCATGACAATCTTCTCCATTTTGCCCTATTTTCTGCATCTCCCCTTGTTAACCCCCTTGCCCGCATTTCTTCTTCGACCATCTTTAGCAAAGTCTTTCTCGGTCTTCCCCGTCTTCTACTTCCTTCTACATTCATTTCCATCACTCTTCTCAACCAGTCACTTTCATCCTTCCTCAACACATGACCAAACCATCTCAACCTGTTCCTCTTCACAGCATCAATCACAGGCTCTATTCCCATCATCTTTCGCAATTCATCATTTGTCTTCCTCTCTCTCAACGATACTCCGCACATCCGTCGAACCATTCGCATTTCCACCCTTTCCAACCTTCGTTGCTGCTCTACGTTCATTACCCATGTCTCGCTCCCATAAATCATAACACTTCTCACACATGCAGCATACACCTTTCCCTTCAGCTTCAACGACACCCCCCTCATCATCAGCACGCCACTCAATTCCCGAAACTTCTTCCATGCACATCTCACTCGAACAAACCGTTGCCGAGTCTGATCCACCTTCTCCATTCAGCATGTCTCCGAGGTAGCAAAATGTTTTCACACCTTCCAGCTTCACGCCGTCTCCAAGATCCAACTCAACATTTCCTCCATCTGCAGCTCCCTCTGTGCACACCTTACATTTGAATGTAGCTGCCACACTGGTTAAAGACCCTCTCAGACCACTACATTTTTGATGAACCCACTCAGCGCACATTGTACACTGAATGGAGTTCACTCCGACACCCTTCCAACACACAGCACAGGGCCACTTCCCAGTTCTTTCCACCTCACCACATGCTTTACCACTTGCCAGTACCTTAGTCTTTCCGATATTCACCTTCAGACCTTTTGTCTCCATACATTCCTTCCACGTGTTCATCTTTTCCTTCAGTCCATCCATACTTTCCGCAATTAATACGAGATCATCTGCATACAACAACTCCCACGGTAAACCCTCCTTTACGTTCTGAGCCAGCACCTCCATCACAGCTACAAATAGTAGTGGACTTAGTACCGACCCCTGATGCACTCCCACCTTCACCTCAAACTCACCACTGTTCCCGTCCTTCGTCCTTACAGCTGTGCGCGCTCTTTTGTACATTGCCATCACTACTCTGATCAACCATTCCTCCACTCCTAACTTCCTCAATGCCCATGTCAATACTTTGCGTGGAACCCGATCGAATGCTTTCTCCAGATCAACAAACCCAAGAAACAACTTCTTCCTCTTCTCCATGTACTTCTCCTGCAACTGCCTCACAATGAAAAGCGCGTCTGTCATTCCTCTTCCTGGCATGAATCCAAACTGCATTTTGTCGATCTTCACTTTCTTCCTTATCCTCCTCTCCAACACCCTTTCCAATACCTTCATTCCATGCTCCAATAACTTTATCGCTCGGTACGAGCCACACTCCAGAGGGTCACCTTTCCCCTTGTATAGAGGGACGAGGGTACTCAGTTCCCAATCCACTGGAATGCGGCCTTCTTTCACCACCAGATTACAGATCTCTGTCATTCTCTTCACACCCCAACTTCCTGCTGCCTTCAACATATCTCCCACAACTCCCGTCGGCCCTCCCGCTTTTCTACCCTTCATTGCTTTTATAGCTTCCTCAACTTCCTTCTCAGTTATCTTCTCTGCCGGTCCTAAAACTGGGTTACTCTCCATGTTGCCATCCCATTCATTCTCTGTATTCAACAGCATTTCCATATATCTTTTCCATCTTCCTTTAATTCCATCTGGGTCGACAACGATTTGTCCCACTTCATCCTTCAAGCAACTCACCCCCATCACATCACACCTCTCTTTCGCTATCTGCTTTGCAATCCTGAATACTGCTTTCTGACCCTCTTCTGAATCCAAGCGTTCTCCGAACATTTTCCTACATGCCTCCTGCGCCTTTGCTACCTCTTTCTTTGCAGCCTTCCTGGCTGCCTTATAACTTTCATGCTCTGCTGTTTCTGCTCCCGTACCCTTCGCCTTCTGCCACTCCTTGAACTTCTTCCTCTTCTCGTCAATCCTCTTTCCAACTTCATCATCCCACCACCATGTTTCCGAGTGCCTCGGTGGTCCTTTTGTCCATCCACATACCTCACCAACGGCTCCCAACAGACTAGCTTTCATTGACATCCAAACACTTTCAAGCTCAACCACATCATCCTCGACCCTACTCAGCCTCTCTTTTAATGCCTCCCTTACTTTCACCTCTTTCAACCTCCACACCTTCATTCTCGGTTGGTACTTCACCCGCCGAGCTCTCCTCGCACCTTTCACCCTTACGTCGCAGACAACCAAGTGGTGCTGTGAAACAGCCTCCTCCCCCGGGATCACCTTTGTGTCCCGGAGGTGCCCCCTATCTCGCCTACGCACCATCAGGTAGTCAACGGTTGTCGTCGACCCACCTGACGTGTATGTAACAAGCTTATTATCCTCTTTCTGGAACTGAGTATTACAAATCAACAAATCAGCTCCATCAGCAAACTCCAAAATCCTTTCACCTTCTCCATTTCTCACACCATATCCGTAACCCCCATGAACTCCGTCAAAACCATCCATACTCCTTCCCACATGTCCATTTAGGTCTCCTCCTACCACAACAACTTCCTCATCTTTCACGTTTTCCATCAGCTTCTCTATCGCACACCAGAACTTGTCCTTCTCTTCATCGCTTCGACCAACCTGCGGAGCATATCCCGAGATGACGTTCACCAAGAGCTTTCCAATCAGCATTTACACCATCATCAACCTATCACTCACTCGAGTCACACTCACCACACTGTCTACAAACTCCTCAGAAAACAGGACACCAACACCATTCACGCCCTCCAGGCACCCTTGCCACACAAACTTGTATTTCTGTCCCTGCCTACACTTCACCATTCTCACACCACTTCCCTTCCATCTCGTCTCTTGCACACAACATATGTCTACTCTTCTTCTGACCAATACTTCCACCACTTCTCCTGATCTCCCTGTCATTGTCCCTACATTCCATGTCCCAAACCTCAGAAACCGATCTCCACTTCGGGCTGTACCCTGCCCATATGTAGTTGTAATTGTCATGGTTCTCTTTTTTGAGGCAATGTTTTTTTTTTTTTTTTATGGCCGGATGCCCTTCCTGACGCCAACCCTCTTAGTCGCCTCTTACGACATGCAGGGATACGGCGTACCTATTCTTATCCAGGGTACACACTGGGAAACGTTTAAAACATGGAAATTCTGGGGGAGGGGGGAGCGGCGTCAGCATCACGGCTGCGGTTTAAACATATTTAAATAATATTTAAACAAAACCATGAAAAACAATCTGGGAAAAGTCTCTAAGTGAGAACGTGGATTTGAGAAAGCAGGAGCAGAGGTGAAAGAAAAACGGGATATAGGGGGCGGGGCACAAGTCGAGACGAGGAGGCCGCACGAGGCGCACGAGGCGCGAACAAAGAAACGACGAATTACACACAAATTTGCAACAACTACAAAACCAAAACCAAATAGAAACACACAATAACACAGACACAACAAAATACCCAGTGGAAATTTGACAAAGAAACGAACGGGAAAACACTCAAACTTTGATGCCATGGAGAGATCGAAGCAAGCCCCGTCGCTCAAAAAGAGCTAACATTAATCACATTTAAAAAATCAAACAGACACATAAAACATATAATAAGGGGAGCGGTAGACAAGATGGGGAGAGAGGGGGAAGCACACAAACACAACATTTGAGAGCAGGGACATCGGAAGATCTGTGGGAGGGAGAGGGCTTGGGGGGAGGAGGCGTGGGAAGAGGGGAGGGGGGGGGGTGGGAGAAGTATAAAACACATGGACACTGCAATGTCTTCCAGGAAATAAGTTGGTGTTTCAAAAAAGTGTATCTGGGGTGAATTAGTGGGGGTAGAAAAGATCAAGGTTTTGGATGGCGAAAGACAAGAGATGCTGGTGAACAGCTGTTTTAAAAACCTGGAGGGAGGAGTGGGATTGAAGAGAGTGAGGGAGTTTGTTCCAGAGGTGGGAGAAAAGAGGAATGAAAGAGTGAAGGTGAGCAGAGGGTCTTGATTTTGGCAGTTTAACCATAAGAGGGTTGCTGGCAGATCTTGTGCGACCTGTCGGAATATTTGGGAGACAGAGCACAGAGAGAGCTGGGGGAGCAAGGCTGGAGAGGAGTCGGTAGAAGACAGAAAGACCACCAACCTGCCTGCGGTGAGCGAGTGAATGGCCCTTGGAGTTAGCTTCATCGTGGGAGATTCCAATGATTCTGAAAGCTTTGGTTTCAACAGCGTGAAGCCGAGCTGGGAGTGAGGCAGGAGCACCAGTCCAGAGGGGAGAACAGTATTCCATTGAGCTGCGGATGAAAGCATTGTATGTGGTGAGGAGCTCAGGTGTGCCAAGGAAGGACTTCGTACGTTGGAGGATGCCCAATCGGCGACTGGCTTTGGAGGCCAGCTTGGAAATGTGGTTTTCCCAGGAAAGATTATAGCAGATAGTGAGACCCAAAAGCTTGAGTGGCAGAACTTCTTGGAGAGGATTGTTGAGAAAGTAGATGAGAGGGTTGTCCAGTCGGTCTTTTCGGAGAGACATAGTAAGAGTGTGAGATTTGTCAGGATTGAAAGACATGTTCCACTTGTTTGACCAGTCTTTGATTTTGTCCAGGTCTGCAGAGAGTGAGGAGGCTGCAGACTGCCAATCTGAGGGATTAGGAATGGAGCAGCAGAGAGTGGCATCATCAGCAAAGAGATAGAGAGGATTTTCCAGAGAGTCGGAGAGATCATCTATCTATAATTCCAGCAATCTCTGTGTGTATGTTTGTATGTTTGTATGTTTGTATGTTTGTATGTTTGTTTGTCTGTGACCGCTGTTTCTCGACAACTACCAGTCCGATATACTTGAAACTTGCCAGGTATATTGCTGGGGACCCGAGGATGTGCCTTTTCAAGGTTTTAAATTAATCGCAGAAGTAGTTACCGAGCTATGTCCAAAAAACGATTCAACCAATCAGAGAGCAGCGAGCTATCACGTGTGCCGAACGTGGCGAACAGACTCTGCCTCGGATGGCACATTTGAGAGCGTATTCATTTATTTCCCGTCGGCAAACTATGTTGGCGCTATGTTGGCGTTAAACGATGTTTTAAAACTAATTAAAACTAATTTGCGATTCTTTCGCTTTCCTGCGATATGCGACCTTCCGGACAGTCAAATGAGGACGTCACTTCCGGACTTACGTAGCGGCGAGCGGGCGCCATTTGGAGGAGCTGGGAGGACTCAGTCGTGATAGAGTGAGCCTGAGTGAGTATATCAAGACAAGAACAAGATCTAGAAGGAGGTATGTACGGTGCGATTCATATAATATATTGTTTAGTTATCGTCGATGAGGAATTTGGGGGCCCGATTAACTGCAGCGCCATCCGAGCTGCGGCGTCGGGACGATACATTCATTGTACGGTAACATCACGCACTTACGGGCACGTCCTATATATATAGTACGGGCATGCCCTAGTTGATACAACAACAACAACAGGCATTTTAAGGCCATTTTCCCTGCAAGAGCGGGGGTTAGCCTTGCGGTCCCCATGACAATGTTCTCCATTTGCCCCCATGACAATTTCCCCTGGAGAGATCATTGATGAAGACCAGAAAAGCACAGGGCCCAGAACACTGCCTTGGGGAACTCCAGCCTGAACAGGAAGAGGAGATGAGAGAAATTCATTCAGGGCCACACGTTGACTCCGACCAGAGAAGAAGTCCGCAAACCATGCATGGAGATTTCCATGGATACCATAGGAGGAGAGTTTGGTGAGTAGAGCGGGGTGCCAGACATTATCGAAGGCACGTGATATGTCAAGGGAGACAGCACTGATTTCCTGTTTGGCATTGAGGACCTCTATCCATTGTTGAGACAGCAGAAGCAGCATGTCCAGAGTAGAGTGACCTGGTCTGAATCCAAATTGATGATCAGAGATCAAGCCATTGGAGAAGAGGAAGGATTTGATATCCGAAGCAATGATGGATTCCATGACTTTGCTGATAATTGGGTATGATGAAAAGTGTATGATGAATACTGTATGCTGAAAAGTGTGTGAGGAAAAGTGTATGATGAAAAGTATATGAGGAAAAGTGTACGATGAAAATTGTAATATGAAAAGTGCACAATGAAAAGTGCACAACGAAAAGTGTACGACGAAAAGTGTACGACGAAAAGTGTACGACGAAAAGTGTACGACGAAAAGTGTACGACGAAAAGTGTACGATGAAAAGTGTATGATGTTTGTTTGCGAGAAAGAGAGATTGAAGCTGGCCCGGTATCTATAGTTTGAGTGAGACAGAAAGTAAGACCAGCAATCCTCACACGGAGTGTGTAAGATGGTTCCGGGCACCACTTTAATGCTCCAAAGTCTGAACGGTAGTACTACCCTGGGCAGTGGCTGTCTACAACCTACTACCTTTTTCTCTATTGCACGACTGCAAGCTGTATTGCTTTCTTTACAGCTTAATCGTCTGAACTTCGTTGCACATGACCATTCCAGTTGTCTTCCCTTCTTAAGTTCTTCTTCAATAGTTATGTTAATGAACAGGATTATAAATAAATAAATTGATATATGTGTCAAAATTACATGCCCAGACCAGGAATCGAATCCAGGTCCTCTGGTGAACCGTGCTCTGCACTGGTACGGTTCACCAGAGGACCTGGGTTTGATTCCTGGCCTGGGCGTGTCATTTTCCCACATATATCGATTTAATTGTTCGATAGTATTGATTTTTTTTAAAATCTCTTCCTGATTTCTGGGCTCGGTATTCTTTCTTTCATAGATAATCCAGTCATTCATCATAACACTCATTTCTGCTCTTTCCATTATTTTTATATCCACAGTGCCCATGTTTTGCTTCCATACATCAATATCATCAATCAAGTTTCTGGTCTGAAACAGGCTTTAAATCTCGAACTTTTACTGATAATGAAAAGTTTATGTACTTCATTACCTAGTTATCTAATTATCCCCATATATTTCAGGTTGACTACTCCTGACCTAACGGCTAATCCCAACTTTTGTTAACAAATTTCCAGTGACAACAAGATGGTGTTGAATTCTACCCAACTCTGTTTCGGCATATTGGTCTAGGCCATTGTCTGCTTTTTATTCTTTTTTTCCCTTTCTCATTCTTCACCACTCACCATAACTTTCGTTTTATTACCCTGCACGAACAAGGCGAAAAGTGGGGTTAAGCAATTGGTTCACTTTTTCTGTCTGCAGGTCTGTCTACAGACATCAGTCTATGATCGAGGAACTACTTAATTTAAGTTGAATGTTATATTTTGTACACTGTAGAACACAAATTGGAACATGAATCGAAACATGAACCTGCAGTTTAGCAGTGTTTTGCTCTGAAATTGGCAAATTGTACGGAATCCTGTTCCGATCGTGCATGTGCAGATAGGAGTAAGGTAATTGTTTTAGTCTGCTCGTAGGAAATGCAGATAGTGCTCGGAAACACAAAGCAAGAGTTTAAAAGACTCTTCCTACATTATTTTTCTCAAGACTGCATGGTGTAAGGTGTTCTATGAACTCCCTAGTTAATGTTGTTGCGTAAACCTTTTTTTCTCTACTGTATCCACACTATTGTATCTATTGTATCTACACTATTGTATCACTATTGTATCCACACTATTGTATTGTATCCACACTATTGTATCTACACTATTGTATCACTATTGTATCCACACTATTGTATCTATTGTATCCACACATTTGTATCCACACTTTTCTATTTTTGAATCATCTTTTGCAAGGCACCACTGGCAGAGTTTTGTCGAGGGATATTTTCATTTACGGACATTTACAAACAGTTTTATGATGTCGAAGGAGAGGGTATATATTGCTAGCCTGTCACTCTGGACGAGGGCCAGTGTGATCAGGGTGGGGGAGGAAGGGGAAAAATTGCGCGGGAGGGAACGCTTACTTTTTTGTCTGTGATTTTTTTATTTATTATAAAATCCCTCGTCACACTTTCCGTTGTGTAGCAGAAGATAAGGTCATACGTGCTTACACATTTTAATTTTTATCGCATCCATACCAGAAAAAGTATACCGTATCACAGCGTTTTCAACCGATATGGTGACTGTGAATAATCATTCTGCCGAGTACATTTAGACCTAGAACGGCACTTGGTAGAGCGTATACCTCCGCCAGGCTGAACAGTTTATGTTTTGTATCCACTGATAAGCTGGATCTCTATTCGGACCTGAACGAGAATCTAATCATCTTGTCCTTGTCACCTAACCAATTCATCCACCAAGTTTAGTCATAACTCGTCCATAACGTTTCTAAATATCTTGTTATATATCGCTTTTCGCCCGATCTCCCAATGGTGAAAAATCACTATAAAAATTCTCTGATCCGGATCCGGATTCGAATCTTCACCAAAATCGAATCATTTCGTCCTTGTCACATGTGCTACCTCTCCGCCAAATTTTGTCCGAATCCGTCCACGACTTTTTGAGATATCTTCATGACAGACAAACAGACAAATGAAAAATCGGTCAGAGACAAACAGACAGGGGTGAAAACCTCCATCCACCCTCGGTGGCGGAGGTAAAAGCTGTTGCACCTAAGTTAATTCATCCAGGGCGAAGATTACTCCGATTAGAAGATCGTTCAGCACAACGTGGCTTTGATCACGTGACACTAGATTTGCACGGCACAGACAGTCGACATCGGTCTCAACCTTTTCATGTCAGCCTAATCTCTATTTATTTGATATCGTCTTGCTTTCTTGTAGATTTGACTCTTACTGAGGTTAATTGAGCATTCCACTCCATTATAATGTGGATATTTGTGAAATTGTACCTTGAATATTGTCGCGTCCCCGGGGTTAAGACCCCTGGGTGACAGACGACCGAAACGAGCTTTACTCCGAGGCGTATACCGAACTTGGCAGTAGTGACAAACGCGGGGTGGGCGGTAGCAAGGGCTTACCTGCACTGGGCTTCCTCGAACCCACCACGAATAAACGAGACAGAACACAAGGTAACATGCCACACATAATGGGTTTATTAAAATAATGCAAGGGAACAATGAAAGGTAAGGTAAACTGAAATTCCTAAATGAGGGTCTCTCCACTCTGTCTCAAATACAAACAAGGGGAAAATAAAAGTAATAGAAAATAAATAATGTTTATGTCGTGCTGCCACTTACCTCCGGTCTCAACGAGGGCTTGGTGGGCGTCACAGGTCCGGTCGGTCGGTGAAATGGCCGCGCGTCAACCTGCTCAAGATGGTGTCGAGCCGCGCTTTCGTCGCACCACAAATGTGAGGTAATTCGAGCCGGCGGTCCCCTCGCGCTCTCCACTCCATCTGAAATGCTGCGAGCTCCACAAACAGCTGGCAATGCCCCCTCCTCATGATCAACGTTTGCCACACAGCTCCTTCTCTGCACAAGGTCAACACACAGGCTCCAAACTCGCTCCACCAGCTCACACGAACCAAAATGCGACCGCCTTTCATGCGAGCCAGAACAAAGAGAAAATACGACCCCCTCCAATGAACGCCAGGACCATAAAAAGAGAGCAAAAGGCAAATGCAGCTGTCCTCGTTGAAAGCCAGCACAAAAGAGAGACCAAGATGGCAAGACGGCGTCTTTTTCCCTTCGACCAGCCCTCAAATGTCCACGCTGATCTCACACTCTGTCCAATCACAGAGCTCTGTTCATCACTCCATGGCGTCTTATCCAGTCACAGGGCTCGGGGTGTGGTCTCGTTGTTACGAGTCGTCGGGGGCGAAGTCTAATCTCTGTTCGGGAATGTTCGGATGACATCGGGGTTTACTTGCAGATTGGCAAATCTGCCGGGTCTGTCGGACCTGGTGGCGTGGTTGGCTAATGGAGCCCATCGCCTGGCCGGCTGAGTTTTATAAGAACATTCGGGAAAAATCGCAGGGAGGCAAGCACATACAGGGGAATTTTAACCATAAGCCCTATAATGAATTAGCACAAAACCACCCTCCTTATGGCGACATGCAAACACTTAACCTGAACATTTACCCTGCTTATGTACATCGAGATGGGCTTCTACTTCTTCGTGTCACACGGTCCATACTAAAACCTACACAATTCTAACTTTCCTAAGGTATTTCATTGTTTACCCCCACAAACGTAACAATATTGTGTTTTCTGCTTTGGCACTTGGGTGGGGAATGTGACAGCACAATGGTTGTGACCCTCTCAAATACAAGTGAAGTATGTCATAGTCACAGTAATTTAGCTGCTAGAAAAGCCGGACAGTTGAAAGGAAATGCCGACCATAGAATCGGTGTAAAATGGACGTGCGGTGTTACTTATGAAAGGCTAAAGCGCTTTATGAATCCCGTTTTGTGAGATTTTTGGTACCGTACCTTTTTCAGTGTTACCCGACAGTGTTTTCAGACATTAAAGTAAAACATCTGAAATTGTCTGTGCAATTTTGTTGATTTCCAATTGTAAAAATTAATGGGCATTCAGCACTGGCAATTCAACAACAACAACAACTTCAACATGGTGGAATGGATCAGAAGAAACTTAAGAGCTAGCAAAGGTGGAGTCTGGGGACAGAACATTATTTCTCAAAAGTATTCAGGCCAGATCCGGATCTTCACCAAAATAGAATCAATTTGTCCCTGTCATACGCAACCTGTCCACCAAGTATTATCCGAATACGTCCAGTCGTCCACAACTTTTTGAGATATCTTGTTCATAGACAAACAGGCAAACAAACACAGACAGACAGACAGGGGAGAAAACGTATCCTTCAGTGGCAGAGGTAATTATGCTCAACATCAAGGAGAATTTACCCAAGTACATATAAATTGCAGTCGATTGTGGATGAAGGCCATACCATAGATACCACAGAACTTTTGATGAATGTAGTAGGCATGATCAAAATTTGTATATCTAACAATAGAAATGCACATATCAATGTGATGATGGATTGGTTTTTTTTTTTTTAGCTTGATAAGACAGTTGAAAACTTGCATAGCCCATGAGATATTCCAATCACAAATAGTCTCTAGAATGCAGGAAATGATTGTATTGAAGCTTATAATTTCAAAATTTTCAGTGAGTGGGGTACACCATGACCCCCCTATCTGAGCCCACTGCATTGCTGGGACAATAAAACACTGTTCAGTCTTCTGGATTCGCACCCTCATCCCCTTGGTAACCCTGGTGACGGGCCTGTAATGTATTTAGGTCTGTTTGCTTGTCTGTCTGTCTGTTTGTCCACACAGAACGTGAGTATGTGTATTAATTACATTAGACACTTTATAACCCTACGACCCTTTACTACCCTATGACACATTAAGACCCCAAAGACCCTTAAGACCCCGAAACCCCTTTGACCCCCAAGGCCTTTCAAGACCCATTATATGCTTAATATCCTTTAAGACTCCTTCACCCTTTTAGACCCTTTAAGACATCAAAACACCCTTTAGACCCATAATATCCTTTTATACCCCTTAGACCTCTTGAGACCCCTCAAACACTCCATACCGTTTAGACCCATAAGACCTTTTCAACCCTAAGATCCCTAGATCCTTTCGACCCCTAAGACTCTGTATATTCCTAAAACCCCTTAAGACCCCTAATATCCTTTAGAATCCCAAAACCCTGTACACCCCATTACACCCTTAGACCTCTAAGACCCTTTGGAACCCTGAAGACCCTTAGACTCCTTTCTATCCCTTAGACCTTTATATCTTTCAGACATTTGAATACCCCGTAGACTCCATTGAACTTCAGACCCTTTTCAGACATTTTAAGACCGTTTAGACCCAATCATCCTTTTAAGACCCTTTAGACAATTTTGACCCATTTAGACCTTTGCAGACCTTCCGAACTTTCCACCTTCAGACGGTTTGATCTTTACAAATTTTCAGACCTTACACATCCTTTGGCCTTTACACATTTACAACTAGACCTTTTAGACCTTTCATTTGTAATCAACGACCTTTCATTTAGTACATCCTTCCATTTATTTGCCACACAAAATACACCACACAAAACAAGTCATGGAGAGGGTCTGCAATCTCTGACTGCTCTTTCTAGTTTTTTTTTCTGTGATTGTGGCTTCAACTTACATAAATATGCCAAACTTTACCTTTCTAGTCCAACCCGAAAGTACAAAAACATTTGTATCAAGTCATTTTGTCACAGATTAGAAAGAGCTTTATACATTTGATACAATTTACCAGTCAGTGATGTCACGTCGGTCACCGTTTACTTCCTCCTCCTCGTCCGAATAGTCAGAATTGTCACTTGGTAATCCTTCCAGAGAAACCTCTTCCATGGGATTCAAATTTAAAAAGCTGTTGTATTTCAAGATAAAATTGATGTAGATTGTTGAATTCCATTGAAATGTTTGCTTGCACTGTTTATGCTTGCACACAAAATTATTAACGCACAGGTTGTAAACCTGGTGCGTTATAGCGTTTGCCTGGGAATTTCGGGCGCTCAAAAGTGAAGCTAGTTTCTGTCACCCATTTCTGTCACCCATTTCTGTCGCTCATTTCTGTCGCTCATTTCTGTCGCTCATTTCTGTCGCTCAGATGTGTAAACATGACGTCATCAAATCTATATTTATAGGATAGGTTATAGGAGATATATATGTTATAGGATAGGAATATAGGACCCAAATGACCCAGAGGACCCAAATGACCCAGAGGACCCAAATGACCCAGAGGACCCAAATGACCCAGAGGACCCAAATGACCCAGAGGACCCAAATGACCCAAATGACCCAGAGGACCCAAATGACCCAGAGGACCCAAATGACCCAGAGGACCCAAATGACCCAGAGGACCCAAATGACCCAGAGGACCCAAATGACCCAAATGACCCAGAGGACCCAAATGACCCAGAGGACCCAAATGACCCAGAGGACCCAAATGACCCAAATGACCCAGAGGACCCAAATGACCCAGAGGACCCAAATGACCCAAATGACCCAGAGGACCCAAATGACCCAGAGGACCCAAATGACCCAGAGGACCCAAATGACCCAGAGGACCCAAATGACCCAGAGGACCCAAATGACCCAGAGGACCCAAATGACCCAGAGGACCCAGAGGACCCAAATGACCCAGAGGACCCAGAGGACCCAAAGGACCCAAATGACCCAGAGGACCCAGAGGACCCAGAGGGCCCAAAGGACCCAGAGGACCCAAATGACCCAGAGGACCCAAATGACCCAGAGGACCCAAATGACCCAGAGGACCCAAATGACCCAGAGGACCCAAATGACCCAAATGACCCAGAGGACCCAAATGACCCAGAGGACCCAAATGACCCAGAGGACCCAAATGACCCAGAGGACCCAAATGACCCAGAGGACCCAAATGACCCAGAGGACCCAAATGACCCAGAGGACCCAAATGACCCAGAGGACCCAAATGACCCAGAGGACCCAAATGACCCAGAGGACCCAGAGGACCCAAATGACCCAGAGGACCCAAATGACCCAGAGGACCCAAATGACCCAGAGGACCCAAATGACCCAGAGGACCCAAATGACCCAGAGGACCCAAATGACCCAGAGGACCCAAATGACCCAGAGGACCCAAATGACCCAGAGGACCCAAATGACCCAGAGGACCCAAATGACCCAGAGGACCCAAATGACCCAAATGACCCAGAGGACCCAAATGACCCAGAGGACCCAAATGACCCAGAGGACCCAAATGACCCAGAGGACCCAAATGACCCAGAGGACCCAGAGGACCCAGAGGACCCAGAGGACCCAAATGACCCAGAGGACCCAAATGACCCAGAGGACCCAAATGACCCAGAGGACCCAAATGACCCAAATGACCCAGAGGACCCAAATGACCCAGAGGACCCAAATGACCCAGAGGACCCAAATGACCCAGAGGACCCAAATGACCCAGAGGACCCAGAGGACCCAAATGACCCAGAGGACCCAAATGACCCAGAGGACCCAAATGACCCAGAGGACCCAAATGACCCAGAGGACCCAAATGACCCAGAGGACCCAAATTCTATGTATGTTTCTATGATGATGTATGTTTTGGTGAAAGTACATAATGTGAATACTAGTAGCAATTTTACAAAAACCATGGCATAATTTCAAATCTTGACCCGAGATGATAATTATGCTACATCATAATTTCCATGTGCCAACCTGGGCGGAATCCAAGTGGATTCACTTGACTTGTTCTTAAGTCCTTTAAGTAAAACTAGAACAACACTTTGTCATCACGGTGTCGACCGATATGCCTCCGCCCACATTATTACATCATTATAATACTTGTACCAAGTTTGATTTAAATCCATTCAGCTGACCTCAAGTTATCACATTTTTAACCTGACATGACCTCTGACATTTGACCTCTTGACCTCAAAATTTAATCAGTTCATATGTACATCATTATACATACCTGTACCAAGTTTTAATTTAAATCCCTTCAGCTGTTCACAGGTTATTACATTTTTACCTGACATGACCTCTGACCTTTGACCTTAGGACCCCAAAATCTAATCAGTTAATCTTTACATCATTATACATATATATACCAAGTTTGAATTAGATCACTTCAGCCGGTCTCAAGTTAAAAACCTACTACAGACTTTGACCTCTTGACCCCAAAATGTAATCATTTAATGTTTACATCATTATACATACCTGTACCAAGTTTGAATTAGATCACTTTGGCCGTTCTGAAGTTGTAGACCTATAACAGACTTGACCTTTGACCTCTTGGCTCCAAATTATAATCAGTTAATCTTTACATCATGATACATACCTGTACCAAGTTTGAATTAGATCACTTTAGCCATTCTCAAGTTATAGACCTATTAGGACTTTGACCTTTGAACTTTGCCCCCAAAATATAATCAGTTAATCTTTACATCATTATACATTACATACCTGTACCAAGTTTGAATTAGATCACTTCAGCCGTTCTCAAGTTATAGACATAATACAGACTTTGACCTTTGACCTCTTGACCCCAAAATCTAATCAGTTCATCTTTACATCGTTCTACATAAGTGTACCGAATTTGGTCAGAATCCCATCACTGGTTCACAAGTGATCGCGGTAACAGGATTTTTACCTAACATGACCTTTGGCCTTTGACCTCGTGACCCAAAAATCTAATCAGTTCATCTTTACCTCATTATACATACCTGCACCAAGTTTGACTCAGATCCCTTCAGCTATTCTCAAGTTATCGCGGCAACGAAAACCTATCACGGACGGACGGACAGCCAGAAAACACAATGCCTCCGTCACTTCGTCAATGGAGGCATAAAAATACCAAAAATAAACAGCACACTTCACACCTCGTTGCTGCCATCCACTTGATTTTGAGATGTTCGGTGTTCTGCTGAATCTTGCGCATTCCTTCATCTTGAAGACTTGTCTGTTTCGCAAATTCCTGCCTTTCAGTTTTCAGTTGATTCTGCATACTCACATCATGCAAGAGGGTAGGCAGCTTGGCCATGTCATTTTAGTTGCTGGGTTGACAGGAAGTAATCAAAATTTAACTCGTTTATACGTCCACCTGTATTTTTAATAGCCACTTGACAATAAATGACGATTCTTCAGCAAGGATTGTTCATTTTTAAGGCATCTTTTGCAATGTTACTTGCTGATGGAGATAACAGAGATGTATTTCAAACAATAAACTCGAAATACAAATAATTGGGCATTACTTTTAAATAAGATGAATTTGAAAGAAAATTATGTACACTGCATATCACACAAAAAATGGATAATTAATAGTTTTCACAAATCATATTATCACAATGTTTAAAGTAACTGCTGTGGTCTTGAGAAAGTTTAGCAACAGCTAAGGCAGGACCTTATTTTAGGTGGAGTTTTAGTTATTTTACTTATTATATATTTGCTAATATGAATGCAATAGATGCGTCTTTTAAATTGCTCGACTGCCCTGTTGCAAATTGCTTACAACCTTTCCACCTACAATGGTGAGCGTCGGTGTAATAGATAGCTATGTGGGTATAGGAGCTTTTAAAAATGAAGGTTTTTAAACTCGCCTGCAAAGCAGATACAGAGTTCTGTGCATCTCCGAATTTATCCTGCACATCTTGCATCTCTGCTTGTAGCTGTTTCTGGGCCTCGCACAGATTCAAAATGTGGGCCTCTGCTGAACTACGGCCTTCTTCGCTCTGCTGCAGCTGTCTCTGCAACTGGGAGACCTGCAAGCAAATGTGAATGCATTACTTGAGAACCCGCTATCCCAGTAATATCTAGAGAGCTCATAGAACACCTTCCGATTTGGTTTTAAGGATGCAGGGGCGCTGTCTTGAGAAACAAGGACATGGAAGTGGCGGGAGGGGTTTGATGGGGTCTCCAAGCAGAACATTTGATTGGTTGTGATGACCTAAAAAGGTGTAATAGTTTGTTAGTGTCAAGTATATATATATATATGTATATAATTCAATTGTAAAAAAAAAGAATGATTTTTAAAAAGAATGATTTAGTCATTCGTGCCTGTTGTACATGCCCATTGTGACATCCTTAAAAACAGCAAGTTTTCTGTTTGGAATGATTGACAATCGTGTTGACTGCCAAGCTGACAGACAGTTTCAAAATGTATCTCTCCTTTGTGCATTAGTCAGGTTCACTATGTTTTTTCGTTCAAAATTTTGGTAGATTAGCAAAACTATACATTTTTGGAATATTCAGAGCATGAGGAATCCAAAAATTAATGTTGGCATTCGCATAGACACCTTTGCGAAAATGACACTCAGGACAGTGATGACGATCTGTAAAAGCATATTCCTGAACGGCATAGACCTCGTAGATCCTGTGTATAGGACTTATAGTTCAATCTGATACTACCTATAACTTCCTATAACAACCTATAACTTCAAAGGACTTGCAATATCATGTATTATGTAATACAGTTATATCACAAATATAAAGACAATGGTTTTCAATTACCTTTGTTTGTTGCTTTTCTATAATCCTGAGCACTATTTTGAGGCCTTTATTGGATTCCTTGACCCAGAAAACATAGGATTAGCATATTTAATTAAGTCTCTAGGTTGACTAGAAGCCGAGATCGCGCAAAATATGTATTTTATGGCGGCCATTTTCAAAATCCAAAATGGCGGCCATGCAGGTGTCTGTGCAAATGCCAACATTGATTTTCAGATTCTCCATGCTCTGAAGATTCCAAAAATGTACAGGTTTGCTAATCCCAAAATTTTGAAAGGAATTATATTTGTTAACATAGTGAACCTGACTGACTATCTTCATCACTGTCCTGAGTGTCATTTTCGCAAAGGTGTCTACGCAAATGTAAACATTAATTTTTGGATTCCTCATGCTGTGAATATTCCAAAAATGTATAGTTTTGCTAATCTACCAAAATTTTGAACGAAATTATATTTGTTAACATAGTGAACCTGACTACATGTGCGATCAGAACGAATACAGAGTCAAAGTACTGCGAAGATACAGATTAGTTTTCTGATTGGTGTTCCGATTCGTGTGCAAAATATAACATTCAATTTAAATTAAGTTGTTCCTCGATCGTTAACTGACGTTTGCGGACGGACGGACAGAAGTGAAGTTATTGCCTATCCCCACTTTTCGCTTCACATGCTCGGTGTAATAACCAAGGTAATCAAACCCCAGTGATGCCTCGTAAGTGCCACACTGAGCTTGTGATGTGACCTTTTACACTTTGGTAATGGACAGAAATTTCATTCTAACAGGGACTCATGATAAATTCATTGCTAAGATTCATCTCTTGACACAGGTTTGAGGCTTTCCGTATTAGTTCCATCTCTTTTTCGAATGCAAAGACTCAGGGTTTGTTCGTGAACATATAAACTTCCAGGTACACTATCTGCTTCAAGGAAATATTTTAAAATAATGCTACTCCAATAGTGTTATTCTCACAATATCTACCCGTTCTATTATAGGAATGAGATCTGCATGAACATGTCATTCAGTAATCCATTACTATCCTGTGTCATTTGCTTTTTGACCTTCTTTCTTGGGCTGATTTTGTAAGGAAGAAAGATGGGGACTAGTGTGATATTACGTCGTGTCAGGATGTAATTCTCTTATGAGGCAATAGCAACTGGATGTGAAAATAGCAGTGGTGATAAAGAGTTTAAAATCATTGCTAGCTCAAAAGGTTTATCAAGTTGAAGAACTTGGTAGTGCTTTATTAGGCATAGCAAAGCATGCAATAAGAGTTGCGGGATTCGATTCACAACCAGGCTGAACAGTTTATGTTTTGTATTCCACCGATAGGCAAGATCTGGATTCGGACCTGAACCAAAATCTAATCAGCTTGTTCTTGTCATCTAACCAACTCATTCACCTAGTTTCGTCATAAGTCATCCATAACTTTTTTTTAAAATATCATGTTATATATCGCTTCACTCAATGGTGAGGAATCACTTAAGAATTATATAATTCTCGTATCCAAATCCATATTCAGATCTTCACCAAAATCGAATCGATTTGTCCTCGTCACACACCAAAATCGGTCCACCAAGTTTCGTCCAAATCCGTCCATAACGTTTTGATATATCGTGCTATGTATCGGTTTTATCCGATACTCATGGTGAAGAATCACTTAAGGATTAAATAATTCTCGAATGCAAACCCGGTGTGTGCCCCGGTTTAGAATAGGTACACCGCATCCCTGCGTGTCGTAAGAGGCGACTAAAGGGTTGGCGTCAGGAACGGCATCCGGCCATAAAAAACAACATTGCCTCAAAAGGGGAACCATTATGTTTGTCATAGGGCACGCAAGTCTAACCCCCGCTCGAACAGGGAAAATGGCTGTAAAAAGGAATTATAAAATTATATCCGAATCCATATTCAGATCTTCACCAAAGTTGAATCGATTCTTCCTTGTCACACGCACAACCAGTCCACTAAGTTTCGTCCAAATCCATCCATAACGTTTTGAGATATCCTTCTATGTATCGTTTTTGGCCCGATCTCCCAATGGTGAAGAATCACTTTAAAAATTCTAGTAGCCGGATCCGAATCCGGATCTTCACCAAAATATAATCATTTCGTCCTTGTCACATACGCTACATCTCTGCCAAATTTCGTCCGAATTCGCCACAACTTTTTGAAACATCTTCTTCACAGACAGATAAACAGACAAACAAACAAACAAACAGACAGGGGTGAAATAACCTCCATCCACCTTTGGTGGCAGAGGTAATGAAAACAAAACAGCATATTGGCCAAAGGGACATTGGAGTGGGAGTAAAAGGTTTTTTCTTCTCGCATGAAGGAATCCGGTCCTAGGTGAATGAAACAGCACAGAAGTTGGTCCTTCTCAAGAGAGTTTGCAGTCAAGTGTCACGTTTTCCCCAGCGGTGAATGAGTTCCCTTATGCCATTGGAAAAGGAGAAATGTTTTTCGCACATCATGCCTGTGTTCTATCATCACATTAATTCAATCTTTCAGTTCACAAAATTTCAATGGGGGCTGGGAGGGAAGGAGGAGGAGTCCCACAAGTCCCCATCTATACCCAATGCTTTTTGGTACCAACCGAATTCCAATTTAAACCGATCTGCTCTTTCTGATACCACTACTTTCCCAGGGAGAACATTCCACGCATTAACAGCTCTATGAATGAAGGACACCTGCCTTACTCGGCATCAGTTGTGGCCGCATGACCAGCCAACCACACATCCCAACATTTTTATCAGTGATGGAAACTTGATCGAGGTATACTAACCACAGTGGAAAGCAAAGTAGCTGACATTTTGTGTGCTTGGCACATTCCAAAATAACCTAGAAGTTTTATGCATTTTCAAGTTGGCAACAATGGACAATTAGGAAAACAAATCCCGATTCAATACAATCAACGCTAGAGCGATTATTTTGTTTAAAAACAAAAGGTGAGGGCGGTCAGAAATAACCAATCTATCTGAAGAAAAACTTGCTGAAGAGCCACCACAATATAGGCCAGACGGTTTGTGAAGAATGATTCATTGGTTGTAAGGATGCTGATGCAACAAAAGGGGAGGGTGTTGACTTGTTTCTCCAGAGCCTTGAAAAATACGGAATAAACCCCACAAAAAATGAGAGCTCAGAGCTATGCTGGAACACCATGCAAATTTGAGTGGGAAACTAAAAGTGGGGGAATACACAAGACCAAGATTCCAAAACCAAACATAAGAACTAAACACAAGAGGATACACAACACCAAGACCAAACACAAGACCAGGCATTCCAGTGAGAGGACACCGGACAAGGAAAGGGGATGGGAAGTGAGTGGGAGTGAGGAGGTAGGTGCGAGGGAGAGCGGAGTGGTGGGGCTTGGTGAAAAAGAGAAGGGAAGAGGAGGGTAATCGTGCGCACACAGAAATGTGCGCATGCACTCGCACACAACTAAAATGAATGAATGAATGATCGTTTTAAGGCCATTTTCCCCGCTAGAGCGGGGGGTTAGCCTTGCGGGCCCCATGACAATCATGGTTCCCTGTTTGAGGCAATGTTTTTATGGCCGGGTGCCCTTCCTGACGCCAACCCTTGGTCACGCTCTTACGATGCGCAGGGATACGGTGTACCTATTCTAAATCGGGGTACACACCGTGATCATTCATCCCAGCAAGCTGGTACTCAATTTGCCGACCTCGGAAGGATTACAGGCTGAGTCAACCCCCCTGGCGTTAATTCAGCGATCGACCAGGATTCGAACCCAGGATCCTAGGATCCCAAGCCGGCACCCTAACCGCTAAGCCAACAACAGGCTAAGATTAGTCGCACACAACTAAGATTACTACAAATTACAGTGGATAATAAACATTCATTAGGTCACATGGAAATAATAACCTATTTAGCACTCAACGTTTTTCAAGATAGAGTTGAGATTCATGGGGAAGCAAAACTTTCTCTACAAGCATGTTTTGCATACATATCTAACTAGCAGTTTACATAGCCCAGGGCAGTTCTGAGTGGAAGGTTGGTTATAGGGAGTGGAGACGGGCAGCTGAGAGTGCAGAACCTTGGTGAGAGATGTCTCGCGGAGCTAGGACAGGCAACGGCACCAGACAAAGCGAGAGTGTACAGAGAGACCATGGGGTCTGGAGGCTATGCCGCCAGGCCTACCTTCTCCCGCCGAGAGCTCCTCCATATTTAGATCCCCCAAATTATGGAACATTGCTTAAAGCTAGAGCAAGCTTTACAACACGGGGACTCCAAAGATATTGACGCTTCCAATTTGTGCAGTGAATCGCGAGCTATTGCAAGGCGAGTTCCAAACTCTGATTATAAAAACTAGTGAGGTACCCGTGCTAAGCATGGGTGGGAGGCCGGAAGCAAACAGACAATGCAGAAATTGCGAATGCTAAAGCATGAAACGAATAAATTCCACATTCCCGTAGCACCTTCAGTCGCACGTCAGACATGGACAGCAAGTTCGTGAAGGACTTCCATGAAAAACGTACCCGTTGGCAAACAAACGGGTACGTTTGTTCCATACCGAGTCAATGACGAATCTGCATATGGCGATCCGCGAATTCACGTTTAGAAAGTAGAAACCATCACGGCATTTCGTCATTCACTTGAACTCAATATCTCTTTTTTCATTCCAAACAGCATAACTCCAATCACAAATGAAATACCATTAATATAAAAAATAAACTTTTAACAACATTCGTGACATAAACAAATATTTAAATCCTGATGTGAAGTTCCGTACGGTTGGGTGAATACAATTACGAATTCAAAATCGTAATTGTATTCACTCAATTCCAATCATCAATTGATACTTTAACAAAACGATTAACACGATTAACGTTTAACGATTTAACATTACAATTGAATGACGGTTGTATTTGGATATTATCAAACCCACGCATTGCCGTCATCTGTCCACTTCCGCATTCGCGGCAGGTTCATAATTGTCATCAAAATATAAACAGTATTTGTAGAATTTCAATAAAAGCCACATCACTGTTCATATCGGTAAATATTATTCCATCGTTTGGAAAAACTGGAAAATTTGGAAAAACAATATAGCCTATTTTACTCCGAGGGGTCCCAGGATTACCCACCCAAAATATCGTTGCAATCGGTTCAGCCGTTTTTGCGGCACCTTCGAACGGACGGACGGACATTTGGTGAATTATAGTAAGATAAGCTCACGGATAATGTTCCCAATACATTTATTGCTCTCCGCATCCTCTTCACCCTCCCTCGTTTATGTGGCCAATGGTGAGCGAAGCTTTTCCAAGCTAAAGTTGATCAAACAATACATTCGTTCCTCAATGATGCAACACACTTGTTGGGCCATCCATCTTGTCATTAAAACATAAAATTGCACAAACATTCACCTGGATGAACTTGTTTATATATTTGTTAACTCAAAGCATGAAAAGTAAAATTCTAAATTCTAATCAATGCTGTGGAAACCTCCCCTCTCTCTGCTGTTCCTTTTGTCCTGTAACGTCCTGATCCGTTCAGTGCACTAGCTCTCCCACGAGCCTCGACTCTGCATTAAAATAAATAAATAAAACTGTGTTGCAGGAATACATAGTATGACATCATGTGATCCATATTACACATGATAATGTGCATTCCTTAAAGTACATATTCTGTGAAAAGTGTCAAATAATGATATTGTACAATCTGTATCACATGAATTCCATCGTGACGGAATTACCATGTGCACTCTAATTTTGAACATATAAGGTAATTATCTTGAATGCTAAGAATAGCAGAGAGAATTCAATTATATGTATTGAACCAGAACTGTCACATGGATACAGACGGGTACTACTCTCAGTGAGGCTTACCCCGGTTAACAAAATTTGTTACCCAGAATAGTCTTGTGACGGAATCACACTATGTGGACATGGTAAACAGACTAATGAGATTTGATATAAAAACTCTGCTCTGTTAGTGAACACAAGGTCTAGAAAAAAAAATTCGGACGTCAACAATAGTACTGCTTTCCTATCGCAGTCTTATTGGTAATGCAATGCAGAAACTGCAAACTATAGGTGGCAGACCAGGTAATGTGACGGAATCACAAGTGCGCTTGTGACATGTTAACACAGCTGAAATGACAAAGTATCCAAAATAGGATTGGAAATCTTAGTAGAGAAAGTTGTGGATATACAGAACTCGGATGGAGGAACAAATAATAAGCAATTAAACAAAATAACAAATTAATTTTAATTTCATCATTGAACATGTAACGGTTATTATTAAGCTACTCTGACCGCTAGGCCTAGTTATCTCCTTGATACACAACAACACACAACATGCATTTTAAAGGCCATTTTCCCTACTAGAGCGGGGGTTAGCCAAATTAAATAGCCAAATATCCAAAAGCGGGGGTTAGCCAAGCCAAATATCCTTGATACAAAACGAAATTAAAAGTTAGCGTTTCTTTTTGTTTATAACCAAAACCTACGAGATATATGGCACAATAAAATCAGCACAAGGAGTATAAATTAATGGATTTAATTTTTTACACGTGGGTGACGATTTTCATGGAATTCATGATCATATTAACCTTTTTCACGTGAAATAAATCTAATTATAAATGCAGAAGTTTTATGAATTAATACGAATGCACAGTATTCATTGTCAAAAGATAATTGTGAAGGGTGGGAGGTTTAGGGGAGGGTGAGATACATTTACATCACACGGCTTCCGCAATAAAACGGGTTATGCATGGGCGATATCTGGCTCTCTCTCATTAACAAGCAGACACCTACAATCATAGGTATCAACACGCTGAGGACAACGGACCACGATGAGCAAAACCACATCGGCCAATCAGAAACATACAATGAACAGTCAATCAGCACCCCACATTAACCAGCCAATAGGGGTGTGTGCAGTTCTTATCAACTTTACATCACATTCGTTACAGTTACTTCCTGCAGTCGATGGGCAGAACATGCTGCACGAAACGTTGAGGCCTACTTCAGTATAACAGTTGCGTTTACCTCACCTCCTTATTGGTCATTTCAAGTTTGGATTGCAACTCAACGATCTCGCTCTCGTAAAGCTCCTTGGCATGTGATGCCTCACTGACGAACTGCGATTTCAATGCCTGCATCTGCTGTTCAAAGTCCTGTAATAGCACACGTGCTCAAGATGTGAATCCATGCAACGATACTTTGTAGTACAAATCAAAGTGCATCAAGCACATTGCAAGAGAGAAGGGATAGACTTGGTCATGATTGTTCACATTCGGCTACACATTTATTTGGATCACTCCGACATTTATCTAACCGTATTTTTCCATTTCTCTAGACGTGTGACTGTGTGAGGAATACATACACTTAATCTGTTATGTCATTGTATATGGCTCCCCATATGAACATGTGCTGCTGCTTCCCATTTTCCCTCCTTGAGGCTCTGCAATCCAAAGCACTCAGGGTTATAGGAAGCTAACTAAGTCTCGTCAGTCTACTCCTTGCTCACTATAGGCAGGTTGGGCGTCTTACAGATATTTTGGAAGCTCAATTCTGGTCAGACAAACAGATAGACAGAGGTGAAAACATAAATGCTCACAGAAAACAAAATAAATGCATGATACATGACAGCAGATTTGGCACCTAAAGGATTTTATGTCCGTCACCGCAGGTGGTCGAAGGTTATGTTTTCATCCCCGGTCTGTCTGTTTGTTGGACTGTCTGTCAGCAAGATAACTCAAAATGTTATGGACAGAGTCGGACAAAACGTTGTGAAAAGGTTTGGGGTGTGACAAGGACAAATTGATTCGAATTTGGTGAAGATCTGGATCCACATACGAAAAAAAAAAAAAAAATTAAAGTGATTCTTCACCACGAAGAGATAGGGCCAAAAACGATAAATAGCAGGATATCTCAAAAAGTTGTGGAAGGATTATGACGAAACTTGGTGGATAAGTTGGGTAGGTGACAAGAACAAGCGGATTCGATTTTGGTTAATGTTCGGATGCAGATCTGGCATATCAGAGGGATACGAAACGTCAACTGTTCAACCTGGCAGAGGTATGTGCTCCACCTGAGTGCCGCTCTAGTTTGTTTCAGTAATCCTTTATTATTGAAAACATTTCTCACTGGGAAAAAAAGTAGTGAAAAAATAATCTCGGAACTATTCATGCTCTCCATGTTCAGTTTCAAAACGTATTGGGTTGTTTTTAAAAATCTGCAATTGATGTTTGTCATCTCTTCTGGTGAAACTGCCAAAATCTCTCTGCTCATCACAGACTCTCTGCTCACCTTCATACTTTCATTCCTCTTTTTTCCCGCCTCTGGGACAAACTCCCACACTCTCTTCAATCCCACTCCTCCCTCCAGGTCTTCAAAACAGCGGTTCACCACCATCAAAAAAATAAAATAAAAACATATCCTTGCAACTACAGACCAATCTGCCTGCTCCCAATTATCAGCAAAGTCATGGAATCCATCATTGCTTCAGATATGAAATCTTTCCTCTTCTCCAATGGCTTGATCTCTGATCATCAATTTGGTTTCACACGAGGTCACTCTACTCTGGACATGCTGCTTCTGCTGTCTCAACAATGGATGGAGGTCCTCAATGCCAAACAGGAAATTAGACCTGTCTCCCTTGACATATCACGTGCCTTTGATATGGTCTGGCACCCAGCTCTGCTCACCAAACTCTCCTCCTATGGTATTGTTACAGACGTGGCTTGGATGTTATTTACCGAGCGGTTTTATGGTATGACCACGTCTGCACAAGTTACCCGATTGTGCCCGAACGTTGACTAGTCGCGCGATGCTGGCTCAATAAGAAAAAGAAGACACCCGGCTGGATTACAATAACACAATACGACACCAATGTTTCAATTCTCAAGACCTCCGGAGGAGATTATATTCGTACGGAAAGGTCAGATTACAGGGGCTAGAGGTATAATCACAGAAAGACAGGCACTTAGACACACTCTTATATTAACCCCGGACAGACGACAGACAAACGGGACAACGGCTGACTCACACGGGGGTTGATGACAGGAAAGCGGGTATCGATGGCTCCAGGTCCTCCTGGGCTCGGGGCAGGGTACAGTACGGTCCGGTCCGGTCCAAAGATGCGGGGAGGTATCGTCGCGCTGGGGGTGGCGGTGGCTTCTCTCTCCAAGCTGAGGCGCATCTGACGTCACATCCGGCGCGGGGCCGCGTATATCCGGCGGGGAGTGACACGCCCTCGGCTCGTTAGCGCCGCCCCAGATGGAATCGGCACGTTGCTTCTCATTGGGTGCGTGGGGGGGTTACTGGCTCCGCCCCTGACGAGGAGCTGACAGCCAGCCCCTTCGGGGTAACGCCGTGGAGCGCATGGTCATGGCGGGTAACCGAGCCGGTGTGAGGACGCACACTCCCCGCCCCTCTGTTGTTGTAGTCGTAGTTGTAGTTGTAATTGTTGTTGTAGTTGTTGTTATTGTTGTTGTTTGGTGAAGAAGATGGGAGGAGGTATGGGAAAGGTCCTAAACTCACTACTGATGCCATATAATCACATTCTGGTGCAACGAAGAGTCATAATTAATGGAAACGAGGCCTTAACTGACATAGATTAAGAATAACTAGGAAGATGTCCGAAAGTTGTCTACGTGTGGTGCGGTGGACCTGGGCACGACATTTAATGGGGGAATAAGGGGAAGGTCGGCTCTACTGATTGTTATTTACATGCAATGGGACTAGGGAATGGGGGATTGGGGAAAGTTGGGGAGTATTGGAGAAAATAGGGGAATATTTACAAGCGGATATGGAGGCCAAATTCCATATTCGCAACATTGCACCCTTCTCTACCCTCGGGGCGTCCCGACCCGATAAATTTTTACCTACTTTAGTGTGGCACGCAATGTAGTTCCCTCTACTATTAACTCTACCCTGAGTGCGACAGTTTTACAGATATTCACAAATGAGTAAATATGTCCCCCTGCGACGTTGCACCCTTCTCCTCACAGAAACACACCCACAGGATAACCGAATCCGGAAAGAATTCTCAAACTAAACATACAGCCGGTAGGGAGCATTATTTACAAGATTACGCTGATATCTACACTACGATCCAGGACCTGTTTTTGGAGGAACACATGCAGATGTTATGCATAGAGAGAGCGCGCTTGCCAGCATCGATACACCAACCCACGAGTGCTCTGTGGCCGACGGCCTTTAATAACGTGCAGAGCACCCTTCCCGAGCATCAAAAGCACCACCCCACCACCAATCGGTTCAGTCACCATTGTTCATCGGAATAAAAATAAATTCGACAACCCCTAACCCTGCAGGTGTCTCTTGCTCTTCGTGTGGCCTTCAGTGGTGTTAATTAACAGTGGTTCACCTTTATGGCATAGGTGCCACGTTGACCCATAGGTCCATCCCCGGGTGGTGCTTGGCCGCAAACGAACTGCGGTCCATTGTGGGTGGCCACAAACATTGCGGTCCATATGGTGTATCGATCCCGGCAGCAAACAGCGAAAGTGCAGGCCCACAACTGCGCAGCCAGCACCTCTCTCTCCTCTCTCTCTACCCCAAAGCCAGATCCTCGGAGGTGGGAGACAAAAGAAAAGACAAGTGAGTAAGGTGGTAAGGGCGCAAAAGTGCACGCAATGTAAGGTGATGCACACTGGGGGCACATGGGAACCAGGTGAGACAGGTACGTTCCTATCGTACGCCCCCCCCCACCAGGTAACCTACATGGCCCCTCCCTTACCCCTTACTGTATCCACAAAACACAACACTACCCATAAACATCTACTTTACAAATCAACAAACATCCCTACTGTCTTCCCCGTTCCTCCCATATACCAAATTCGTCTTCTCTCCCTCCTAACCAATCAAATTTGCCATTTTCAACTCTCATCAAAATTTGCCATCTCCAACTCAACATCATAATTTGCCATTACCAATTCATCATCAGTCCCTCCTAGGGAGGGAGAGATGGAATCACCCCAATGTCTCATCCACGTCGTGATGCGTCTCACAAATCCACACAGCGATTCATCTCCTGCAACAAAACAAAGAAAACACAGGTGTGGAGTCATCATCATCACCACAGGTAAGTGGCTGCGTATGGTGCGACAGGTTCATCAATCCTAACTATCTCCTAAATGACTTTAACAACTTTACACTACCCGGGGTCTTTCTCCGGCCAAACCATTGGCCCTCTTACACTATGGGTTCTAAAAACCAATTCCCATTGGCCAAACTGTGGTGCTCTTCAATTTGGGGTCTCACTCCCCCGATTCATCTCCCGGTGCCCTCGTACAATTTCTGGGCTGCGACGTGTACCTCTCCCAGTGGGTCTACCCACCTGCACACCTCCACCACTGCAGTTGCCTCCGAGCTTACCTGCTCCTTACCCTAACCTAACTAACTGGGGCAGGCCCTCTGGCGCTCTCCCCACTCGGTGCCCTCTCTGGCACTGGGCTACCCGATCCACACCCGGGATCCTCAGGCACCCACTCACAACTACCGGCTCCCAGAGCCCACCTGCGGCCTCACCTGGCCGACATCCTCACAGTGGTGGAGTGCTCAACCAACTACACACACTAACAGGCTACACGCCCAGCCATTTCCACAACACTAATGCACCCATTCACAACACCATTCTGCAACCGCACCACAGATGCCAATATCCAACCACAATTTACCTGTACCCTCTACCTAACACTTACACTACCCGCCCCGGGTATCCGTGATGGGGTCCACTCTTCCCCCATTCACACCTTCGCACCATGCACACCACTCCGTACCACTTACTCCCACTCTCTCCACACACCTGTACCTGCACACCTGTGCTCTCACACCTGGTGCCACCTGCACCCTTCTCTCCCCAAGCGCATTCGCGCTGATCCACAACACTCACTACTCATACACTGCTCCACACACCTGTCCAGTTGCACACCTGTGCAATCACACCTGTTCAATTCTCACACACACAGCATCATCTCAGCTAACTACTCCCTTCTGAAACTTGCGCTTCCCAGTCGTCCCTTTAAACTATTGCGCTCCCACGTCATTATCATCCATACTAATCTACCTGCGTCCCCACTACAGGTATCAGTCACTAACTCAACTTAACGTTACCTACTGTCATCTTCTAGGGCCCTATTGATATAACCTAACCCACCCGGGCTAGTTTTCACTGCCATCAACCCCATACTCTATTGCGCATTTGCCCCACCTGTGAGGGATGGTGGATTTGCCATCCCACCACATCGGGGGTCTCTCACTACCAATTTTGCACATCAAATTTCAACAAATCAAAAATTTGGCCAATCACTGCCCATCATCTGCCAATCACTACTGCCAATCCTTTGCCAATCATCAAATTTTGTTTTTCTCTAATTTTGGGTCCAAAACACTAACCTCATCACCCAGTCTACTCACTAATACCTCTCGGTGCGCCAATCCCTGTCCAAAGCCCGGTTTCGTAAAGCCAAGCAATGGATGCTGGTTGTTTTGTGCCAGCGGCTGGATGCGTCCAGCACTCGGTGCAGGGAAGGAGGTTTACCCGGGCCGAGATCCCACGCACCATCTCGGCACGGAGCCATCCAATGTCCCGATCTCGACCTGCCGGCACGTCTCAACAAAACGTGGTCGCCATAACGACCCTTCCTATCGGGCTGCCAGCTCCGCCTAGTGGAGCCTGGACGCGGCCGTTCAAAGCGAGGCCCGGCACGCACCGAGGGCCCGATTCGGCTATAAGTCGTTCTAAACTCTATCCCGTCTAACGTCGATGCTTCACCTGGACGCTTACACCCCGCAGCCCGTTCCTTGCTCACACATCCAGCCGTGCCCATGCTCCTCGTACCTTTCCTTACACACCCAGGTACACCCATTCCACTCACAGCCTTGGTCACACACCTGACCACCGAACACTTTGGCACACATTCGTTGCTCGCACACCTCACCAATACACCGCTTCGCGCCCCCTCCTCGGTCACCTCCTCTGTGACAATCACAGGTGTGCCCTCATTCGCACACCCAACCACGTGCCTCACCACCAACTCCAGCGTGCATTCCCACTCACGCTCTACCATTCCAGGTGTGCATCCTTCCATCCCAGGTGTACATCCTCGCTCACCTGTCACGACCAGCTCACTCTCCTTGTCACTCTCACTACTCTCACCTCCATTCTTGACAGCGCACTCACCCTTACTCTTGACAGCGCACTCTTTCCTCGTGCACCTGTCCGTCACACACCTTTCTCGTGCACACTCTCCCGTTACACCCTCTGTAACACTCACCACAGGTGGACACTCTTCCTTACTTCTGACAGCGCACTCTTTCCTCATGCACCTGTCCGTCACACACCTTTCTCGCGCACACTCTTGCGTTACACCCTCTGTAACACTCACCACAGGTGGACACTCTTCCTTACTTCTGACAGCGCACTCTTTCCTCATGCACCTGTCCGTCACACACCTTTCTCGCACAACCTCTTCCGTTACACCCTCTGTAACACTCACCACACCGCGCTTCCATGTGCTCCCTCGCACACGCGCTACGACCGACTCACTCTCGCCAGCACACTCACTCCTTGGCACGCACTTTTTCCTCACACACCCCAGAGTCGGACTTTCTCGCACACCTCCTTTTTCGCACACCAGACCTGTCGCACACTTCACCAACGGCCTCTCACGAACACCCGGGTCTATCTCGACCCCCAAGCCTCTTAAATCACCTGGCGCATCATACGCACGACCATATTGGTCACCACTTACACCGGGTCCTCTTCCTCTTCGCTTCTCCTCCATCACCTGCGAATCCCTCATCCGGTTAACGAGCACATCACGATCCAAACACAGACTTTGGACCAATTCTTTTATCTCCTCTTTTATCTCTTTGTTATCCCCTCTCCGTCGCTTCTTAATTTCGCTCACCCCTTCTTCCACTTCTTCTAATTTGTGCCTCACCTCTTTTATTCCCCGGTACGTCTCCTCAAGCTCGTCCTCCAAGGCTACCTTGACCGTTTCCATGTGCGTCCTCACCTGCCGGTCCTTCGTCTCCATTACCTCTATCACCTCGTCCAACCTCGTTGTCAGTCCCTCACGTACCATCTGACATTCCCTCTTCGTCGCTACCAAGTCATCTTTTAGTTCTTTCTGTGTCGCCTTTAAACCTCCTAATACCGCAGTGTTCCTTTGAACCTGCTCCACTAACTCCGTCTGTCCCACCGTCAGCTGCTCCACCTCCTGCGTCAGGTCCTCTATGCCCCCTTGTAACTTTACAGTCCCCTTTCTCACCTCCTTTTCCATGTGCTCCTCACAGTGCCTCACCTCCTCGCGCACTCCTCCGACCTCCTCACTCACTCCTCTTCTGATCTCCTCTCCCATCACTTGCATCTCCTGCCCAGATGCCACCCTCATCTGCTCCATTTCCTCCCTGTGAGCATCCAATTTGGTTTCTACCCCCATTCTGACCCCCTCTATCTGCTGCTCCATTTGTTTAACTTCCCTTTCCGCTTGGTCCCTCATGTCCCTCAATTTGCCTTCCATACTGTTTTCTAACCCCTCTAACCCATTTTTCACTCCCTCTATCTGATTCTCCTGGGCAGCCATTCTATTTTCTACCCCCTCTAACCCATGTTTCACCTCTTTTATCCCGTTGTCTAACCCCTCAAATTTCTTTTCTAATCCCTCACCGGTACCCCTCATTTGGCCCTCTAATCGCCCACTATCAACCCTCATTTGCTCACTCTGAGCATCCATCCGGTTCTCCAATCGCTCACTATTCTGGGCCATGAGCGCCTTTATTTGTTCCATAAATAGGCCCCAATCCATCGGCGGCGCTGCTACGGTCGCGGGCGCGGTGACCAGCGAGGCGCCATTTTGTGCGTTTGCTACCCCCGCTGTTTCGCTCTCCTCACGTGTCTCAATTTGGTCCTGGACCGACCCTGCTTCACTCTCCCCTACCGGACCCCAGCCGTCTTGATCCGCCATAGCGCGACTTTCAAAATTCGGGTTTTGTAAAACAAAACGAATTTCGGTCGCTCCAAATTTTGACCAAATTTTTTTTTTTTCCTCTATTCGTTTTTTTTTTTTTTTCCAAAATTTGGTCGGGCCTCGAATCTCACTCCCAGACACCAATTGTTACAGACGTGGCTTGGATGTTATTTACCGAGCGGTTTTATGGTATGACCACGTCTGCACAAGTTACCCGATTGTGCCCGAACGTTGACTAGTCGCGCGATGCTGGCTCAATAAGAAAAAGAAGACACCCGGCTGGATTACAATAACACAATACGACACCAATGTTTCAATTCTCAAGACCTCCGGAGGAGATTATATTCGTACGGAAAGGTCAGATTACAGGGGCTAGAGGTATAATCACAGAAAGACAGGCACTTAGACACACTCTTATATTAACCCCGGACAGACGACAGACAAACGGGACAACGGCTGACTCACACGGGGGTTGATGACAGGAAAGCGGGTATCGATGGCTCCAGGTCCTCCTGGGCTCGGGGCAGGGTACAGTACGGTCCGGTCCGGTCCAAAGATGCGGGGAGGTATCGTCGCGCTGGGGGTGGCGGTGGCTTCTCTCTCCAAGCTGAGGCGCATCTGACGTCACATCCGGCGCGGGGCCGCGTATATCCGGCGGGGAGTGACACGCCCTCGGCTCGTTAGCGCCGCCCCAGATGGAATCGGCACGTTGCTTCTCATTGGGTGCGTGGGGGGGTTACTGGCTCCGCCCCTGACGAGGAGCTGACAGCCAGCCCCTTCGGGGTAACGCCGTGGAGCGCATGGTCATGGCGGATAACCGAGCCGGTGTGAGGACGCACACTCCCCGCCCCTCTGTTGTTGTAGTCGTAGTTGTAGTTGTAATTGTTGTTGTAGTTGTTGTTATTGTTGTTGTTTGGGGAAGAAGATGGGAGGAGGTATGGGAAAGGTCCTAAACTCACTACTGATGCCATATAATCACATTCTGGTGCAACGAAGAGTCATAATTAATGGAAACGAGGCCTTAACTGACATAGATTAAGAATAACTAGGAAGATGTCCGAAAGTTGTCTACGTGTGGTGCGGTGGACCTGGGCACGACATTTAATGGGGGAATAAGGGGAAGGTCGGCTCTACTGATTGTTATTTACATGCAATGGGACTAGGGAATGGGGGATTGGGGAAAGTTGGGGAGTATTGGAGAAAATAGGGGAATATTTACAAGCGGATATGGAGGCCAAATTCCATATTCGCAACAGTATCCATGGAAATCTCCACGCATGGCTTGCGGACTTCCTCTCTGGTCGTAGTCAACGTGTGGCCCTGAATGGGTTTCTCTCATCTCCCCTTCTGGTTCAGGCTGAAGTTCCCCAAGGCAGTGTTCTGGCGCCTGTGCTTTTTCTGGTCTTCATCAATGATCTCTCTGACTTTCTGGAAAATCCTCTCTATCTCTTTGCTGATGACTCCACTCTCTGCTGCTCCATACCTCATCCCTCAGATCGGTAGTCTGCAGCCTCCTCACTCTCTGCAGACCTGGACAAAATCACAGACTGGTCAAACAAGTGGAACATGCCTTTCAATCCTGACAAATCTCACACTCCTATTATGTTTCTCTGAAAAGACCGACTGGACAACCCTGAGGGTGCTCAGGCAACACTATCCTCACTGTCCACCATCTGGAAATCTCCCACAAACCAAGAACTGAAGTTTTGACTGCACAGAGCTCTGATATCTCAATTTTCTGCTGTGGCTGAGATTTGGACACGCAATGCTATTATAAACACACACATCGATATTCACCCTGCTCAAATTTGATTTGCCCATATTCACCCCAGGTCCACTTTTTGGAAATACCGACTTCTTTCCTGGAAGTCCTAGCATGTATTTTATACCTCTCCCAACCCCTCCCCCCCCCCCCCCTCTCCTTTCCATGCCTCCTTCCCCCAAGCCCTCTCCCTCCCACAGATCTCCTGATGTCCCTGATCTCCACTGTTGTCCTTGTGTGCTTCCCTCTCTCTCCCTATCTTGTCTCCCACTCCCTTTATTAGTCCCCTACCGGTGCACTCCGGAGGGGACTGTAGGTTTGCACGCCGTCCCTCCGTCTGTCCGTCCGTCAGTCCTTCAGTCCGTCACGCAAAGAACAGTTTTCCGGACGTTTTTTTATAAACTCTTAATGCCAATGATTTCAAACTTGGCACATGGTTTCCTCATGATAAGTTACAGATCAAGTTCGAACTAGGCAGTTTGCGCCAAACTTCACGACGTTTCGATCATGTTTGACAAAGTTATGGCACTATGAACTTTGGGAATTCTGATAATTCTGATGATCTTTAACTCAGTGCCATTTTAAGTTTTAATTTCCTTTAAAAAAGATTTTCTCTGCAATAATAGGACCGATTGAGATCAAATTTTCACCGTAGGGGGGACTCGGTCTGTAGAATATTTTAATGGTAATTATGACGTCACAGGTCACGTGGTTCGGCCGCCATATTGTTTTTCGTGAAAACACGAAAACCCCTTTTTCTCTGCAACGGCTGAACAGATCGAGGCCAAACTTTGCAGGCAGAATCGCATACCCATGCAGAACAAAAAAGTCAACGAGCATGACGTCACGCGTCACATGGTTTCAGAGTTATGACGTTTTTAAGCATGAACCTTTAAAACCGAGCTCCTCCCTCATTTTTGATCCAATCGAGGGGAAACTTCACAGATCTGTTCAGCATGTCAGTCTACTAAAATGTCCTTTTGGAATTTGTGATAGGGCACGTGGTTTGGCAGATATCGTTAATTAAACGAAAAAAAGAAGAAAAAAAGGATATCTCTTGTTTATTCTAGAATTCTCCTCAAGCCGCACCGCGCGCCCTCAGCCTCGTCTGCGAACGTCAAAAGCGTGACACAGCGCGCGCTTTCGGGAGGGGCGGAGCCAAGCCAAGCAACATATATATACACATCGATCATTGATCGTGAACCGGAAAATATAATAAATTACTGATATTTAGCGACTCAAAAGGTTCTTTATCAACAACTTATTTTGTCGTGCTTCTGCTGACCTGTCTGCAAGGTGTATAAATCGAAGTCCCTAGTGCGAATCACAGGTGAGCCCATCCTGAGGTAATTAGCGATTGGGAACGATTCAGAACCTGTGGGTAAATAACCCTTTGGTAATTTCCCCAACAGTTTTCCGGACAACAGACTGCCAGCAGGGGACATGTATTGCATCGCAATACTCAGAATGCTTGTTATATATTTTTTTATGTGTGTGGTTGTTTTTTTGTGATTAATGTTAGCTCTTACATGAGCCTCGATCTTGTATACAGAACAAACAAACAAAAAATCTCTTATCTTCCCCCATCCAAAACCTTGATCTTTTATATCCCCGTTCAAACACCCCAAACCCACCTTCTTCAAATTTCGTTTTCTTTCCTGAAAGTCCCTGTAGCGTCCATCTTGTTTTTCCTGTGTAATCCACCCCAGCCCTCTTCCCTCCACAGATGTCCCAATGTCCCTGTTCTCTACTGTTGTTGTGCTTCCTTCTCTCCTCCCCCTCCCCCACACCCCCCGTCGTCTCCCGCTCCCTTTATATTATATGTTTTGTGTGTGTTTCTGTTTTTATGTGTTTTAAGTGTTAGCTCTTACATGAGCCTCGACTTTGTGAACAGTAACTTGTTGATTATCTTATCTGTATGTGTTTTAAGAGTATTGTCGCGCGGACCCTTCGGTTAACACCAGGGCTCGCGGATGGACCAGAACGGATTTACTTGAGGCAACGACCAAACACAGATTCGGCTATAAAACACGGGAGGAAGAAGGAAAATGGAAGCTGTGGTAAAAGCGTTTACCTGGAGCGTGCCGACCGCGGCTTCGGTCCTGCAGGGAATTCATGAACCGAACAACCACAAGATTTAATGTACAAAAATAAACACGTTTATTCCCGGCACCTGATAACAATGAAACGCGCCGGTAATCAAATAAAAGTCCTAATTTGGGATCCCACACACCACACTTCAAATACGCCACACAGGAATGGATTACGAAAGGAAATGTCTCGTCGTATAATGTTCTGTGGTGCGTCCTTATCTGTCTGTGGTCTGTCATCCCCACTTGGCTCCAAGCTCCGCTGCACCGCGAAGGCCTGAGCCAACGCCCACCCCAGGCTCCTCGTCGACCGCCCACGAGATCCGTGCAACACTCTAAGCTCCAAAGCACCGAGCACCGCTCCAAGCACCAAGCAGATGGTGAGCCAACGACCACCAGGGACCTCCCAAGACCAAGCAGGGAGGCGCAGAGAGCACAAGACAGCCAGAGACAGCCAGAAAGCACAAGGGTTTGAGCTGGACGTGCAAGAGGGCCAGAGGGACGTGCTGCGCAAGAGAGACCTGGATGTGCAAGAGCGCCAGAGGGACGTGCTGCGCAAGACAGAACTCGATGTGGCTATGCCTGCCGGAGGTGTAGCTGGCTGCGGCCCATGCGGCGGTGCCCCGAACTGGCCTCTTGCCTGTTTTCTTCCGAAGTCCTTGTCAGGGAAGGGAATTTAATTAATGTGTGCACTAAAGGGCCTGTCTAAGTGTCTACAAGTGTGCATTGCCGTAAGGGACAAAGGTTTGGCTACCAGGTTTGACACACAGGGGTTTATTCTTAATCCCTAGAACTATTTAACACCTGAACATCCTGGTATGTTTACAAGCAGACATCTTAACCCGACAAACCGGACGAAAACACAGAACTTATTACAGGGTAGATTCCCTATCGCGACAGACGAAGCATGTTACCTATTCAGATCTACCTGACTCTAGATATTGCTCTACCCTACCGACATAACAGTATGTTTAAATTGTGCACCACAGATGTAGTAAGGATTGCCCCGTTATCCCTGGGCCACGTTATCTCCCCTCCCTCTCTGCTTCCCCACCTCCCCCCCCCCCCCCCCCGGGCCTAACCAATCAGCTTTCAAGTGTGATCAGCTGACAAAAACAAGCTAACAGTGCTTCTTAACAGTAGCAACACAATGTGTTTCACACGTACATTTATGAGGACCTGAACTTCGCTGTGTGATGACCTGAAAAGTGTGTGCCAATGCGTTGAAAGACCACTTACAATGCCAAATGACTCTCACCATCCGCTGGCTATTCCACGAGACTCTTTTTATTTATTTATTCTATACAGGATCGAGGCTCGTGAAAGAGCTAACATTTATCACACAAAAAATCAAAACAGACACACAAAGTATATAATAAGGGGAGTGGTAGACAGGATGGGGAGAGAAGGGGAAGCACACAAACACAACATTTGAGAGCAGGGACATCAGATCTGTGAGAGGGAGAGGGCTTGGGGGAGGAGGCATGGGAAGGGGGGGGGGGGGGGCTGGGAGAAGTATAAAACACAAGGATACTACAAGGACTTCCAGGAACGAAGTTGGTATTTCAAAAAAGTGGATCTGGGTGAAATTAGCGGGGGTAGAAAAGATCAAGGTTTTGGATGGGGGAAGATAAGAGATGGTGGTGAACAGCTGTTTTAAAGACCTGGAGGGAGGAGTGGGATTGAAGAGAGTGAGGGAGTTTGTTCCAGAGGCGGGTGAAAAGAGGAATGGAGTGAAGGTGAGCAGAGAGTCTTGATTTTAACAGTTTAACCATAAGAGGGTTGCTGGCAGATCTTGTGCGACCTGCAGGAATATTTGGGGGACAGAGCCCAGAGAGAGCTGGGGGAGCAAGGCCGGAGAGGAGTCGGTCGAAGACAGAAAGACCACCAACCTGCCTGTGGTGAGTAAGTGAGAGGCCCTCGGAGTTAGCTTCATCGTGGGAGATTCCAATGATTCTGAAAGCTTTGGTTTCAAACTTATTAGACTTATTCTTATTATTCTTATTCTTATATTATATATATATCTTATTCTTATACTTAGACTTATTCTTGTGTACTTAATTTTGCTCATCTTTCATAGAATGTCAGACTGAACTATTCTCCAAATATTAATTCCCTGATATAAATAGATCAATTTGAACATTAAATCTATGAATGATTTCTATCTTTTGTAAAATGAAATTGACACATTTTCATTTTGATGGATGCCTGTCCCTGATGTTAAGGTTAATCGGAGCCATTTAAAGCACCACAGCTCATTTCAGCTGTCGAGGCAATTTATGGAGCATAACTGCTTGTGACCTTGTGGGAGTCCTTGCGACCCTGTGGAATTCAGGAACATAAATCCTTGCAACCTTGTGGGAGTGGCAGAAAGCCTCAATGCCTGCATGAAGGCCTATAATGTGAAATTAGTATGAAAGGATGCGGCCTGGCTGGCTGTGAAAGGAATGCTGGTTAATGCGATCAAAAATTATTTTTAAGTTGGTGATTGTATTTTTCTAATTGTTTTGAGGTTTATTTATATTAGCATTACAGTTTGCGGGTTTCATGTTTAAGAAAAACCAGAAGGGTTTTAGGCAAACTTCCAGCGGTGGTGAGTAAATCAGGTTCCATAAGCACACATTAATAGTTTTCTGGTTTTCGTTTCAAAACGAGATCTCGGAGACGGTGGGAGGGATTTTCGAAGCTCCACACGGTCTCCACGTTTTTCGAAGTTAAGTCTGTTCACAATTGTATTTTGTCGAAACTGTATTTATCATTCGGTGTGTGAAGTATTGTGTGCAACTTTGGTTGTTTCTCGGTGTTTATCTTTCATAAATTGATCGTCTGTTTGCCGTGTCGTGAGCAAGGCCTTTGCCGCGTCGCGAACGATTTGAAATCGAAGTTAAGTGATTGTTCCCATTTGTATTTTCGTTAAAACTGTATTTATTTATGGTGTTGTACGTATATTGTGTCCCGACGAAGATTTTTCGGTGCAAATCTTTCATACCTGTATTAAAAATCGTGTTAATTCGTGTCGTGTCTTGAGGCCTTGTACAGTGTACACTGTACAACCTTGAGGCTTTGTTTTTCTCCAAGCGGTCCGTCGTTTGTGATCCAATAACTTTCGTTCTCTGTATTCCCAGTCTTTTCACCCATAGCCTACTTCCTTGTGTAAATCTCAACTCAAAAAAAATAAAAAATAAAAAAAATAATAACCATTTCCTTCTCTGTTCTCATTCGTTTATTCATTCTTATTCGTTCGTTCGTTCTTCGACCACGTGTTTCTCCCCCATTTCCCCAGATAGTTTTCACTGTTATTAACCATCAATGTTTACACTTTCCCCTCAAGTTATGTATTCCGTCATATTTTATAACACCTTTTTCTTCTTCTTCTTTAAAAGGCTGCTTTCGACTTGCTCACCAAATCAATTCATCCCAAAAAAAATATCCATCTCCTATAGTGCCTTTTTTCTACATTCCCTAAACTCTCCTGCACTCCATTCTCCATCCAGCGTCCTTAAACGTATTTTTAACTCGAAGGTCACAAGAAACTCATTTTGCAATAAATGTTCGTTTCCCATAAATCGTACACTTTCTAAAATCCAATCTCACCCCTCCCCTCCAAATCTTCCCCATAACCCCTCCCCTCCAAATCTTCCCCATCACCCATCCCTTTCAAATCTCCCCCCTTGCCCCCTCCCTCCTAAACTACCCCCTCCCCCCTCCCCGCCAAGACGCCCCTCGCCCCTTCCCTCCCAAACTCCCCCCTCACCTCTCCCCTTCAAATCTCCCCACCCTCATTGCTTCTCAATTTCCCCCCTCTCACTCCCCCTCCTCAAAGCGTCCTCCCCGCTTCTTCCCCCTTCCAACTCTCACCTCCATCTCCCCCAACCTTCTGCCTCACTCTTCCCCCTCCTCAAATAACACCTCATTGTGCCTCACCCAATCACCATCAAACCTTTTGTCCGCCCCATCCTTCCCTTTCTCCGAGCTATTCTGAAATCTCTGACACACCTTCAACAGCTCTCCCTACCTCTTCCACCTCTTCCACATCTTACCCTACCCGTCCTCCCCCCTGTTCTGTATCTGATGCTCCCCCTTCCTCTTCATTAACGGTATGGACCTCAAACATCCGGGGCCTTCGTTCAAACTTAACTGATCTCTCCATACAGGTTGCATCTGTCAAACCAGACGTGATCTGCTTAACAGAAACTTTCCTCCTTTATGATGTCTCTGATTCCTTAGTATCTCTCCCGGGCTACTCCCTCCTCCGGTATGATAGACCTGAGCCTCGTCCTGGAGGCGGGGTTGCTATCTTTATCAAAAACTCTCTTCCTCACTCGCCCTGCACTGCACTCTCTCCACCTCACCCCCAGGAATACCTCTGGCTACGGCTTCCCCTTCGCTCCCACCTCTTGTTCATATGTGTGTTGTACCGTCCACCAAACAGTGATGACTCCATCTACATCTCGCTGTCTGATAATATGGACCAACTTATATCTACTCATCCCAACTCTCTCTTCCTCATATGTGGTGATTTCAACTGTCATCATGCCAGTTGGCTGGGTGTGGGTACCTCTCTCACCAGCCATGGCTCCTCAGCAAAGGACTTCTGCGACTCACTGGGACTGACACAATCTGTCAATTTCCCGACCCGGATCTCAGTCAACGGAACATCTTCTCTTTTGGACTTGGTTATGACTAACTTCCCTGAAAATGTCTGCTGCTCTTCTTCTGCTCCAATCGGATCATCTGATCATGTCCTTGTTAAAGTGGACATCTCTCTGACCATCCTCAGGGAGCCTGCTCAGCGTCGACGAGTCTGGCATTTCACTCGGGCCAACTGGCACGGTCTTCAAGCAGCCATCAATCATCTGGACTGGTCTCCCATCTCTACCACCTCTGACATCAACTCATCCTGGGAATTCTTCCAAAGTAAATTGCTCTCTCTCATGCACAGATTTATCCCATCTCGTCTTCAGCTGTCATACCCTTCCTCCCGTCCATGGTACACGGAATCTTGTGGTGAGGCTGTTGCCCAGAAACAACTTGCCTTCGTCTCCTGGAAAGCAAATCCAACGGAAGGAAATCTCATTTCCTTTCACAAAGCCCGAAACAAGTGTGTGTCCACCCTCAGGAGAGCCAGGAAACAATATCTCTCCGTTCTCAAGACCGAACTCTCTTATCTGTCTCCCTCTTCCAAATCCTGGTGGCGTCTGGTCAAATCCGTTTCTGGTGTTTGTTCCCCCTCCATCCTCTCCCTTACCTCAAACGGCTACACAGCTGACTCCGCATGTGAAAAAGCTGAATGCCTCAACTCTGTGTTTGCCTCTAAATCTTGTGTCCCAAACCCATCCCTCTCTGTACCCACCATACCCAGTCGTACCCTGCTGCTCCTGGACTCCGTGTCCTTTCCTCCTGACAAGGTGGAAAAGTTTCTGTCAACCCTCGACTCTGATTCTGCAACTGGACCCGACGGCATCAGCCCACGGGTCCTAAAATCCTGCTCTGCCGCTCTATCTCACCCTCTCTCTGTTCTCTTCACCCTCTCTTTTGCTCAAGGTCAACTGCCATCTGCTTGGAAATCAGCCAACATCACCGCTTTGCACAAAAAAGGTGCAAAAACAGATCCTAGCAACTACAGACCAATCAGCCTTCTCCCAATTATCAGCAAAGTCATGGAATCCATCATTGCTTCGGATACAAAATCTTTCCTCTTCTCCAATGGCTTGATCTCTGATCATCAATTTGGTTTCAGACCAGGTCACTCTACTCTGGACATGCTGCTTCTGCTGTCTCAACAATGGATGGAGGTCCTCAATGCCAAACAGGAAATTAGAGCTGTCTCCCTCGACATATCACGTGCCTTCGACACGGTCTGGCACCCCGCTCTGCTCACCAAACTCTCCTCCTTTGGTATCCATGGAAATCTCCACGCATGGCTGGCGGACTTCCTCTCTAGTCGTCATCAACGTGTGGCCCTGAATGGGTTTCTCTCATCTCCTCTTCCTGTTCAGGCTGGAGTTCCCCAAGGCAGTGTTCTGGGCCCCGTGCTTTTTCTGGTCTTCATCAATGATCTCTCTGACTCTCTTGAAAATCCTCTCTATCTCTTTGCTGATGACTCCACTCTCTGCCGCTCCATTCCTCTTCCCTCAGATCGGCAGTCTGCAGCCTCCTCACTCTCTGAAGACTTGGACAAAATCACAGACTGGTCAAACAAGTGGAACATGTCTTTCAATCCTGACAAATCTCACACTCTTACTTTGTCTCTCTGAAAAGATCGACTGGACAACCCTCCCATCTACTTTCTCAACAATCCTCTCCAAGAAGTTCTGTCGCTCAAGCTTTTGGGTCTCACTATCTGCCATGATCTTTCTTGGGAAAACCACATTTCCAAGCTGGCCTCCAAAGCCAGTCGCCGACTGGGCATCCTCCGTCGTGCGAAGTCCTTCCTCAGCACACCTGAGCTCCTCACCACATACAAGGCTTTCATCCGCAGCTCAATGGAATACTGTTCTCCCCTATGGGCCGGTGCTCCTGCCTCACACCTAGCTCGGCTTCACGCTGTTGAAACCAAAGCTTTCAGAATTATTGGAATCTCCCGCGATGAAGCTATCTCTGAGGGCCTTTCACTCACTCAAGGCAGGCAGGTAGGTGGTCTTTCTGTCTTCTACCGACTCCTCTCCGGCCTTGCACCCCCAGCTCTCTCTGTGCTCTGTCCCCCAAATATTCCTACAGGTCGCACAAGATCTGCCAGCAACCCTCTGATGGTTAAACTGCCGAAATCTCGGCTCTCTGCTCACCTTCACTCTTTCATTCCTCTTTTCTCCCGCCTCTGGAACAAACTCCCTCACTCCCTTCAATCCCACTCCTCCCTCCAGGTCTTTAAAACAGCTGTTCACCACCATCTCTTATCTTCCCCCATCCAAAACCTTGATCTTTTCTACCCCCGCTAATTCACCCCAGATCCACCTTGTTTGAAATTCCAACTTCTTTCCTGGAAGTCCTGGCAGTGTCCATATGTTTTATACCTCTCCCACCGCCCCCTTCCCATGCCCCCCCCCCCCAAAGCCCTCGACCTCTCTCAGATCTCTCGATGTCTCCATGTCTCTCGGTCCCTGCTCTCAAATGTTGTGTTTGTGTCCTTCCCCCTCTCTCCCCATCTTGTCTACCGCTCCCGATGTTATATGTTTTATGTGTCGGTTTGTCTTTCTGTGTGATTAATGTTCGCTCTTTCACGAGCCTCGATCTTGTATACAAAAAAAAAAAAAAGAAAAAAAAAAGAAGCAAATGTTTAAGTGTTGAAAATTAATCTCAAGTGCTTTCAATTTAATACTTTAAGGGTTATTGGGTTTTCATACAAGATTTAGGCTCATGGAATAGCAAGATGAGAGGGCAAAAAGCCAATGTAGGAAAAAGCCAAAAAACAGTGGGGCAGTAGGGCAACAGATGGACGCAACAAACAATGGTATTAAAGACCAAGAAGAGGAAGAGAGAAATAGAGAGAGGAAACACAATAACCTACAACTCCTGCAATTAAGAGGGATTTATTAGGATGGAGTTAATGAGGGGAGACAATATTATTTACTAGTATAAAGCCCATCAAAAATGATTGGTTGGAACAGTTTATTTGACAGTGCAGCCGCGTGAGCGTGCCAAAGTCTGAAGCCTGGGCCTAGTGTCAGGTGTGCTTATATCTTTTTTATTTATTAGATATCTTACAGACATAAATGGACACTCAGTTTACTCTGCGCACTTTGCACGTCACGTTCAGCAAATGTCACGTCTCTGTGCCTTGTATTTATTGTGATTTTTTAAAACCGCTTGTGTACAGACCTTAAGGCTTGGTTAATTCCAATGCAAGATACATAATTACTCTTCTTTTGGGTCTTCAGAGTCCTCAGTGTCTTTTGGGTCCTCTGGTTCATTTGGGTCCTATGGTTAATTTGGGTCCTCGGGTCTTTTGGGTAATTTGAGTTTTTTGGGTCCTCTGGATCTTTGGGGTCCACTGGGTCCTCAGGGTCTTTTTGGTGTTTTGGATTGACATCCTACAGACGTAAATTAACACTCGGTTTACCCTGCGCACTTTTCACGTCACGTTCAGAGAATTTCACCTCCCTTCGCCGTGTATTTATTGAATTAAAAACAAAACCGCTTCCGTACACTGACCTTGAGGCTCGGTTTGCAAGCCGCCGTCTACAATTCCAATGTAAGAGACATAATTACTCTACTTTTGGGTCTTCTGGTTCATTTAGGTCTTTTGGGTGCTCAAGCTCTTTTGCATCCTTGGGATCTTCTGGTTCATTTGTGTCTTTGGGATCTTTTATGTAATTTGAGTCTTTTGGGTCCTCTGCATCTTTGGGGTCCTCAGGTCTTTTCAGTCATCTAGGTCTTTGGAGTAATTTGGGTGTTTGGGTTCCACTGGGTCTTTAAGGGTCTTTTTGGTGTTTTGGATTGTTTGGTTCTGTGGGGTCATCAAGGGTCTTCTGTGTATTTTGGGTTTTCAGGAACTTTTTGGTCTTCCGGGTCTTTGATATTTTTTGGTATTTGGGGGTGTTTTGGGTATTTAAGGGTCTTCGTAGTCTTTTGGGTCTTTGATGTATTTTGAGTCTTTGTGGTATTTTAGGTCTTCTGGGTCTTTTGGGTCTTTTCGGTCTTCTGGGTATTGTTAGACTTCAGGGTATTTAAGGGTCTTTTGATCTTCAGGTTATTTTGGGTCTTCGTGGTATTTTGGGTCTTTAAGGGTCTTGAGGTCTTTTCAGTGTTTTGGGTCTTTGGTGTCTTTATGGGTCTTCAGGGCCTTTTGGATTTTTGTTGTCTTTTGGGTCTTGCGGTATTTGGGGTATTTTGGGTCTTCTGGATATTTAAGGGTCTTTAAGGGTATTTGGTGTATTTTGGGTCTTTGGGTCTTTACAGTCTTTTGGGTATTTGGGTTTTTTTTGGTCTTTTGGGTATTTAAGAGTCTTTGGGGTCTTCTGAGTCCTTATGATATTTTGTATCTTTAATAGTCTACAGGGTATTTTCGGTCTTTGGGTATTTTGGGTCCATTGGGTCTTTGGAGTATTTTGGGTGTTTGGGGTTCATTGGGACTTTTCAGTCTTTTGGGTCTTCAGGGTATTTTGGATCTTCAGAGTCCTTGGGGGCTTTTGGGTCCTCTGTCATTTGGGTACTTGGGGTTGTTTGGGTCTTTTCAGTCTTTTGGGTATTTCGGGTCTTCATGAGCTTTTGTGTCTTTAACAGTCGGAAGGGTATTTTGGGTCTTTTAGATCCTCAGAGTCTTTTAACCGATGGACACACAGTCGTGTTCAAAGATTGCCCATTTAAACCTCCCCACTCAGATCCATCCTAAAGCATTAGTCAAAGCCATAAATAATGAATAATGAATACACATACACACACACAGTTTTATATGGTAGATTATTATTTTTCATTTCTAATTTTTTTTTGTATACTAAGTCGAGGCTCGTGTAAGAGCTAGCACATATAACATGTAATCAAGGAAGCAGGAGTCAAGAGGGGTAGAGAGGGAAGCACAACAACAGTAGGGAACAGAGACATCAGGAGATCTGTGGAAGGGAGAGGACTGGGGTGGGGTACATGGGATAAACAAGATGGGCACTACAAGGATTTTCAGGAAAGAAAATGGAATTTGAAAGAGTAGGGAAGGGGTAGGGATGGAGAATTTTTCGTTTTAATAACACCAGACTCCGTTTCGGTAATGTGGTATTAAACTGTAGTGACAAAGTTTTAATGCAGTTGCGCAGAGGAGATTGGGAGGAGGAGGTAAAAGCAAATTCCACCACATTTGCGTACATAATACAGAAATGGTTCTTTCCCATTTGTCGTCGACACAAAAATGGCCGTTTCATAAAACCTTAACTCATGTATAAAGCTGGAGAGACAGGGCGATTCAGACAGTAGCCATAAAACACATTATATATTCATATGCAGCCTGTGGCTGCTTGGCTGCATCGTTTCATGGGAGCGCAGCTGTGCCACTGATGCAATGCCCCCTTACCAGTGAGCTGGTACTCATTTTGTCAAACTCGGAAGGATGAGTCGACCCACCTGGTGTTAATTCCCCAGCACGACGTGTGCTTGAACTCAAGACCCTAGGATCTTAAGCCAGCCACCTTAACCGTTAATTTAATGCCAACTTTACTGTTATGCTCTTTCCAGAAGGATGTTTATAAACGAAAATAAATGCCGAAATTAATTACCGCAGTCAGTGCTTTTCTTTCTTGATGTGTTTGTGCCAGAATAAGCTCCATCTCTGTTTCGTGCTGCTGGTTTATCCAAACCAGGCTTTCTTGATGTTGACCTTCAAGTTGCTGCATCTCTTTGGCAGCCACCAATCTCTGTGCCTTGGACTCTTGTGCTTGATTTTCTCGCAAACTTTTCTCCTCCTCATAAAGTGTTTCCAAGGTCTGCAGGATATCCACAGAACGTTACAACACATGATCAGCTTACTAAAGTAGACCTTGTTTCGGATTACATTTGTCAAGATATTTCAATATCTGTTACTTTTTCAAACATTTAACAAATTGACCATTGAATAAATCTACTTTAAATTCATAATATGTGACCAGGTTTGACCAAAAGGTTCACAATTTCTCTCTCAAAGGTGCCATGCTTGCCCTTGAACTGCCCAATATGGGTTTGATTTCCAATTGGGGTTAACTCAAGAAACAGAAAAATTCCATTCTGGTAAAATGCCAACAGTAACTTCTGCATCTAAGGAAAAAGCTGTAGAATTTCAGATGGGAACATAAAACCAGCTTTATATCTACATTTAGGTTCTAGACAGTACATGAGTACACTCCCAAAAGCGTCTTTCAAAAACAAAAAGCCATTGTATCCCTGTATCCTAGCTTAATTCGCTGACTTTTTTCTTCTTCTTTGGTTCATGGAAGAGCTGTCACAAAAAAAATCATGCACACATGCTCACGGACATGAGAAAACGCGGGAATTTGACATGAGACAAACAAGTTACTTCTCAGAGAATTTTAAGGAAAATCTCTCTCCTCTCCTCCCATTCCATCCATGGGACTCAAACCTAATGAGTTCATCTATACTGTATCATCTAAATTCTAAATGCTGAGTGTCAAACGAGGAATCAGTACAAGTTTATTGTATGACTCAACCAGGGACAAAATCAAACCACTGACCTATCAGATTCAAAGCAGATGTTCCAATGGTATTGAGATTGGTAAATTAGCACGACGTACACAAAAGTGGTAAGATGACCGGGATGGTGAGTAAGAATTGAGCACTTCTCATCCTAAAATTTCCCATTTTGGCAGTGTCTCCAACAGCCTCTCATAACAACAAGAGAGTTCATCGAACATGATATCCCCATGCAGTCTTCAAATATACACTTCCATTTTAATAAAATAGTAATTTTAAGGATTGTTGAAGAAGAAAAAAAAAGCTCTGTGGGCAGGCACTATGGCGTGAACGAGTCAACTGTGCACTACATAAAGAAAAATGAGAAGGCGATTCGCAAAAGTGTCGCGGCTAGCGCAGTACCCAGCACCAAAGTGGTTACCCAGGTCAGGGATGTTCACATCGAAGCAGTGGAGAAAGCATTAAATGTGTGGTTAGGTGACAATGCCCAGAGAAACATTCCTTTAATCAGATCTCTGATTCGTGAAAAGGAAAAGAGAATGTACAATCACTTGGCTGGCAGCGGACGACTCAACTCACGCAGCTCAGAGGAGAAGAGGCATGCCCCTGAGCAGGTCTTCAACACAGATGAGAACGGCCTGTTCTGGAAGAAAATGCCCACAAGGATTTTCATCTCGAAACGAGAGAGGACAACATCGGGCTTCATGGCTGCTAAAGACCGGGTATCTCTTCTCTTCTGCACCAATGCCAAATGAGACTGCGCGATCAAGCCAATGATGCTGTACCGTGCCCTGAACCCACGTGCTCTCAAGGGCACAAACAAGCAAACTCTGCCGGTATTTTAGAGGGCCACAGATAGGTGTGGGTAACAGCTACCATCTTTATAATTTGGTTCCACAACTGTTTCATCCCTCAAGTGGAGAGGTACAAGACAGAGAGGAACCTCTCTATGGTTCTGCTGGTGGACAATGCTCCTAGCCTCCCAGAGGCACTGAAGGTGGCCCATGTCAATGTCGAGGTCATCTACCTGCCATCCATTACCACCTCCCTGATCCAACCACTCGACGAAGTAGCAATTTAAACATATAAAATGTATTACACCCGCCGCACCTTCCATTGTGTATTGGATGCTATTGAGCTTGCCCCTCAACTTAGCATCGAGAAATGTTGGAAGGAGTCAAAACCCTCCACCATCAATGCTTGCTGGCACAATCTATGGCCAGAGGCAGTCAATGACTTCAGAGGCTTTCCCGACAGCAAGGAAAAGAGGTGGACAATTACTGGGTTGGCATGGCAGGTGTGAGAGGAAGGCTTCAATGACATGCAGCCTGAGAAATTGGTGGAGCTCATCGCTTCGCATGGTGAGGAGCTGACTGAGGATCTCGATTCATGGGCTAAGTTGTGAAGTTGTGTTCTTCTCAAAGTTTTGTTTGAAGGCCTATTTTCAGGATCGTCAGTGATCCCCGGATATCCTCCAACTGCAATTTGTTTGTTCTAACTTCTGCTTCCGACATGCCAATCTATCTTCGTGTTGCCATCACCGTCTCCTTCAGATCCATGTCATAAGCCTTCTCAAGTCCATGAATGCCAGTGTCATTGCCCCTTATTTCACGAAACCCTGCTCTACCAAATGTATATACCGTTGGTGGAGCAGTATAAACATCAGAATAAACATCCCATCTGTCATCTTTTCCCTTTTTAAAACACTGTTCTTTGCCTATCTTCTGCTCTACACTTTTCTGCATCTCCACACATTCCTCATCAGTGCCTAGCGCTCTGCCCTTCTTCATCCTTTATGATGCTATCTCCACCTCCGATTCCGTAATCTCCATTATGAGTAACTCCAGGTCTCGTTGCCTTCTTCACAGTTCAGCAACTCTTTTAAATAGCCCCATATGTTCAGTACTGCCCCCTATCCATAAGCAAACTTTCCCTACACTCATTCCTGTCTCCATCTGTTTTATAGATAATCATCTCCCCATCACCCTCATCGAACTTGCTGTACGCGTCCACTTCCATATCATCCCTTGCCTTTGTACCCTTTTCCAATGTTCTTGCACAATTCCCACAAAAGCTTCTCTGTACTTCTCTAACTCCTTGTCCAGACTGATGGCTACCTTGCTAAGTTCCTCGTACTTGCCCCTTCACCCTCTCCTTATACTTCAGATCATCTTTGCACTTCCACAACTTGATCTTCTTCTGGCCCACACTCTTAACTTCCCTCCTTTTCTGCACAGGCTTGTGCCGAGTTGTGACATGATTCCCCAACACCAAATGGCAGTCTTTAATTCTCCACACTGTTGCTTCTGAACTATGATCAAATACAATTATGTTGTGTGCTAAATTGGCAGCCACAGGCCAGAAATTGTGGGAAGAGTCAGGCAAACTATCCAACCAATGGATGGAGCTCACATGCACGGCTCCTTTCATATATAGATTATATGGGGATATTTGAAGTGTCAATTCTTCACACAAAAACCACAAACTTTCATGGACCTAAGAGTGAGAGTTGTGCAACTGTAACTGAAGAGACGAGGATTTTTGTGCAGTTGACAATTTCCTCCATAGGTTGGAGGAAGTTCAAGGGAAAATGGCGGTCACATTGGACATGTTATTCACGACATTGTTCATATTTGATGTTCAATATTGTTCATATTAGATGAGTATATTCTTGCTTTATATTTCAAAAACTTTACAATTTTAAAGTCATCTTTCAGTTGGTTACCATAATTTAGATAGAGGAGATGGTATTATTAATTGAAGATGTCATACAAAAAAAATTGACAGTTATCACCATTACCACAAAAAAATAATTATACATTGTCTATGGATTATAGAGGATCTGTCACAGTCATGGCCAAAAACATTAGCACCATTGCACCTTTTTCAAATAACTCACAATTTTCTATAAAAATAAGTTGAAATTGACAAAAGTATTTGGTCTCCACAATTCTTTATTTCACTGTTAATATTACAGAACCTTTGTTTTTTATTCAGAACTTAATATATCCTTTTAAATCAGAAAATAAAGAGAAATGGCATTGACAAAATTATTGACACCCCAGACTTAATATTTGGTAGCACAACCTTTGGACAAAATAACTGCAGGCAAGCGCTTCCTATAGCCATGAATGAGCTTCCTACACCTCTCTACTGGCAGTTTAACCCACTCTTCTTGTGCAAACTGCTCCAGTTCTCCCAGATTTAAAGGGGTGCCTTCTCCCAACTGTTGTTTTCACATCTCCCCACAGGTGTTCAATGAGATTTAGATCTGGACTCATTGCTGGCCACTTCAGAACAGACCAGCGTTTTGTCTTGAACCATTCCTGGGTGCTTTTTGAAGTGTGTTTGGGGTCATTGTCCTGCTGCAAGACCCATGACCTTCGACTGAGACCAAGCTTTCTGACACTGGGTTGAATGTTTCGCTCCAAAATGCCTTGGTAATCCCCTGATTTCATGATGCCATGCACACATTCAAGGTACCCAGAGCCAGAGGCAGCACAGCAACCCCAAAACATCACTGAACCTCCTCCATGTTTGACTGTAGGGAAGGTGTTCTTTTCTTTGAAGGCTTAGTTTTGTTTTCTGTAAACATAGAGATGATATGCTTTACCAGAAAGCTCTAATTTGGTCTCATCTGTCCACATGACTTTCTCTCAGAAGGATATTGGCTTGTTCAGGTATGTTTTGTCAAACTCCAGTCAGGCTTTCTTAAGTCTCTCTCTGTATATATCTATCTATCTATCTCTCTCTCTATATATCTATCTATCTCTCTCTCTATATCTATATATCTATCTATCTATCTATCTATATATATCTATCTATCTCTCTCTCTATATCTATATATCTATCTATATCTATCTATCTATCTATCTATCTATCTATCTCTCTCTCTCTCTCTCTCTCTCTCTCTCTCTCTCTCTCTCTCTCTCTCTCTCTCTCTCTCTCTCTCTCTCTCTCTCTCTCTCTCTCTCTCTCTCTCTCTCTCTCTCCGACCAAAGTACCCCCTTTCATCGAGTTGACGGCAGATGGTGCGAGTTGAAACTGTCACACCTTGTGTCTCAAGGTCACCTTGAATCTGTTTGGCAGTTGTTCGAGGTGCTTTCTCCACCATTCAAACAATCTTTTGCTGCAATCTTCGATCACGTTTTCTATTGCGGCCACGTCCAGGGAGGATGGCTACAGTGCAATGGGCCTTAAACTTCCTGATAACATTGCGTATGGTGGACACAGGAACATCAATGTCTCTGGAGAAGGACTTGTATCCTTGATCGTCCATGCTTGGCTACAATCTTGTGTCTGACGTCAAACAATTCTTTGGTTTTCTTTCTTTTCTCCATGCTCATTGCGGTACACACAGTGAAACAAAACAGCAGAATGATTCCTTTTCTCTGTTCAAACTGGTTGAATGAGTGATTTTTATATTGCAGGCACCTGCAACTCACCACAGGTGAGTTCCATTCCAAAGTAAAGGACAATTACCTGCTTGAAATCAAATTAGTTGTAACGACTTCTAAAAGGTGCCAATAATATTGTCCGGGCCATTTAAGGATTTCTGTGTGGAATAAGTGAAGATTTCGTAAGTTTTTCAGCTTTTGTGTTTTGTTCCACTGCAAAACAAAGAAATACATATGTGGACACGAAAATCTTTTTTTATTTCAACAATTCTGCACCAACGCCAAATGAGATTGCACGATCAAGCCAATGATGCTGTACCGTGCCCTGAACCCACGTGCTCTCAAGGGCACAAACAAGCAAACTCTGCCGGTATTTTAGAGGGCCACAGATAGGTGTGGGTAACAGCTACCATCTTTATAATTTGGTTCCACAACTGTTTCATCACCTCAAGTGGAGAGGTACATGACAGAGAAGAACCTCTCTATGGTTCTGCTGGTGGACAATGCTCCTAGCCTCCCAGAGGCACTGAAGGTGGCCCATGTCAATGTCGAGGTCATCTACCTGCCATCCATTACCACCTCCCTGATCCAACCACTCGATGAAGGAGCGATTTTAACATATAAAATGTATTACACCCGCCGTACCTTCCATTGTGTATTGGATGTAATATAAACATAGGGGCAATATATATATATACATATATACTGTATGTGTGTGTGTGTATATATATATATATATATATATATATATATATATATATATATATATATATATATATATAAATATATATATATATAATCCACTTGGAAATCTGTCCTCATGTCAATGTAGAAATAACCTTTTTGAGTGATCTTATTTTGACCACAATGCTGGTATGGGTAAAGAAAACAACTGATACGAGCCAATACAGATTATCAAAATAAAGAAAAACCTCAGTCGAAATACCCTTCGAACTTGATAACACATCAGATTAAAAAAAGAAAAACCCAATTCTAATTACATGGTTTTAATGTTCTTTCAAAAACAATTCTTTCGTACCAGGACAATTGTATCCAAAGAAAATAACATTAATAGTACAATTTAGACAATTGGGCTGTTGATGTGTACATCCGAGCAATGAAGAGGAGAAGAAAAAAATAAGGCAGAGAATCCCTGTGGAGCCGTTGGCAGGCAAACCAAGGCTTTAGTTAGCCCCACCAACCTGCTGTGGCTCTATCAGTTTTCCTAGCATTCAGCCTGCTGGGGCCCTAATTATGAGAAAACTGCATCATTACAAATGCTGCGGCCATTACATCCAGCTCACATAAAAATGCATGTGTCATAATAAAGGTTTGAGCAGTGCAGTGACAATATAAAGGTCTGGACAGTGAACATAGAAGGATATACAATGGAATACAAGGAACATCAATGCAGGAGGAGGCCATTAGGCCCATCAAGCCTATGCCATCATGCCAGCATCTTAATACTCCCTCATCCATCCCCATGATTTCAGATACATGTCCAACTCGATTTTAAAACAATCCACCGACTCTACTGTCACTACTCTTGCAGGGAGACCATTTGATGCATTCACCACTCTGAGTGAAAGGCTCCTGTCTCACTACTGTCCTAACTTTTCTCCTTTTTTCTGTTAAACTGTGCCCCTTACACTGTCAACATCCATTCTGCTGAAAGTGTTTTCTGCACTTATTTAGGCCCAGGATCAATCTAGTTGCTCTAAGCAGTGCCCTCTCTATGGCAACTATTTCCTTCCTCAGACGTGGTGACCAAAATTGTACACAATATTCCAGAAAATTACATGCATTAATAAAATTAAGCCTGGTGTTGGTTTAGTGGTTAGGGTGCCGGCTTTGGATCCTAGGATCCTGGGTTCAAATCCCGGTCGATCACTGAATTAACTCCAGGGAGGTTGACTCAGCCTGTCATCATTCCGAGTTCGGCAAATTGAGTACCAGTTCACTGCTAATTCCCTGTGTGTCGCAAAAGGCGACTAACAGGGTTGGTGGCAGGAAGGGCATCTGGCCATAAAACATTGCCTCAAAAAGGGGACCATGGTGCCCAAAAAAGGCCAACCCCTGCTCTGCGGGGGAACAATGGCCTATAAAGGTGGTTCATAAGAATAAAATTACAAAATTTTAAAACACTAATATGCAAGTAGGCTGCTGGCAGCAATAATACAACTCTGCTTCTGCCTGAGTCTGCCTTTTGCCTCATCCCCCGAAACTCGAGACGTCATTCAAATACTCATCTTTGGATATTCTCTACTAGCAGAAGTACCCGGCATTGCCGGGCGGGGGAGGGGAGGGGGAGGGGGGAGGGGAGGGGGAAGGGGGAGGGGGAAGGGGAGGGGAGGGGGAAGGGGAGGGAAGGGGGGAGGGGAGGAGAGGGAAGGGGAGGGGGAAAGGGGAGGTGGGAGGGGGGAAGGGGAGGTGGGAGGGGGGAAGGGGAGGTGGGAGGGGGGAAGGGGAGGTGGGAGGGGGAAGTGGGAGGGGGAAGGGGGAGGGGGAAAGGGGCTTGTATTTTTCCACCGCTTGTATTTTTTTTTTATACACATAAATACATAAAATCACATAAAATACACATAAATACACATAAAAATCAGATCAGAATCAGAATCAGATTCGATATTCTCACAATCATCACAACACACCAGACACGTAGTTAATTACGCAGTGCTTCCTTGTAAACAATGTTCTTTGTCTTTCCTTGTTCGGATAGGATGTATAGATTGTTCTCTTGTCCTACCCGACAACATCCTACGTATAGTTGGCCATGGGCGAAGCACGGGGAATCAAGGTTCAGTCCGACCACCTTGAGAGATTGTCCTTGCGCCTTGTTGATGGTCATGGCAAAGCTGAGCCGTACGGGGAATTGGAGCCTTTTGAACTCGAATGGCAGATCAGATGGTATGATTGGTATCCTCGGAATGAAGACCTGTTCCCCGCTATAGATTCCCATAAGTATGTTGGCCTCAATTACGTGAGGCATCAACTTTTTGATAGCCAGTCGTGTGCCGTTGCACAGTTTTGGAGGATCGATATTTCTCAGGAGCATGATTGGAGCACCTTCCTTTAGATGGAGTATGTGGGGAGGCACACCCAGAGGCTGTAGAAAATTGAGGAACTCTACCGGGTAATGGACAGTCTCGTGGTCGTTTTGGATTGAGTCGACAGATCGGTAAGTTCTTAGATCCCCAGGAATAGTCTGCAGAAGAATCGAGATGGGTCCTTTGACATGATGGAGTAGAAGGTGCAGGAAGAAGCATTCGAAATTGTTTGGATGTACAGTGTAGACTCGTCCAATTGCATCTGAACGGCGAATGTCAGGATGTCCCACAACTCGTGCTCCTTGTGTACGTCTTTTCCACGTCTTACTGCCAACCACCCAGGTGTAGTACTGTGGGACTTCATTGTAGATGAGTGTTTTGGCGAATTCGTCTTGTTGACACAATTGGAAGAATGCGGTAAGTGTAGTTGAACTAGGTGGTTCTGCTGCTTTTTGCCTTGCGTTGCCTTCTGTGAAATACACTCTCTGGCCATTCTCAAGATGTACGGAAAGGTGTACAACGGTTGGGTAGCGTTCATGGATAGGGAAGTTGAGAACTCTCCAGATAGCTTCGTTACTACTGACGTAACACCCCAGCTGATATGACTCGATCTCGTCGTTTTTGTTCCTCTGAAGGCCGAACATCGCCATGTCCGAACCTTTGTTGACGTATTTGCACACGTATTTGATTGATTTCACTGAGTTGCAGAACTCAACATTGAGATGAGCCTTGAACATTTTAGAGAGAAGTGGACAGTATGGTACAATCCATCGGTTGTCAACGTCTATGCTCTGGTCTCGAAAATTGAAATAGATGTTTCAGATCGGCCGCTTTCAGGCTTTCTCCTCCGGTAAAGTGGGTATCCATCCAGACCAGTCTGCGTTTCCTTGAGAAATGCCCTAGGATATCGCTTGGTGCATTTACCGTCCTTCATACACGGAGACGATGGATTCAGCCGGCCGCAAGGGCCATGCACCATCTGCGTTTTGACGATGTTGAACAGTTCTGGATCCTCATCAGGGTTTGGAAGTTCAGCACTGATAAAAGAGTCTACATTGGAAGCGTGGATCTTTTCTTCTAGCCACACCAGAATGTGGGCATGGGGCAGGCCTAGTTTCTGCCATTCAATGGTGTACATGAAGCATCGGAGAGTCCCGAAAACTTTGCCCTTCTTAATCGTCTGCATGAGTTCTTTCTGTTTCTGGTGGAATACCCTTGCGACAATGTCATGGCGATGTGTTGGCTGCTGGTTGATCATCAACTCTCGCTTAATTTCTTCCCACTTCGGATTACAGGTGAAGATAAGGAAAAGGTCGGGGCGACCGTAACGTATGCCATCGCATCCTGGGTCTGCTCGTGCATGTATCGGGGACCTCCGGTGAACGTGGATGGCAAGATGACCAGTTGTCCCATGTTCTGAACATCTCTGTCATTGTTGACAGCATCCTTGAGGTGTGCGTACGATTCTGCCCTCAGTTGACGTTGGTGGAGCCGGATAAAGAGGAGTCTCTCACTTTCGATTTTGGCATACATGTCAACGATGAACTGGTGGAACAGATCACGGCACTGCAGGATATGATTCGTGGAATTCTTTCTGACCATGATGTGGAAGGCATAGAAGTCATTCGCAGATACTTTCTTTCCTCGGCCGCCAGCTTGTTCAACTTCAAAATGATAGCCATCTTGTCCTTTCCAGAAAATCAGAGGGTACTGGAGGGCGTCATAGAATCGGTAAGTCTCCAAAATCCGCTTCGTGCTGTTGTCGCGAAGATGCAGGACGATGTCGCGATTGTTGTACTGCTCTCCTACCATGAGAACTGCAACGTCATTGTTGACTGGCTCGTTAAACCGACGTTCGTGCTCTCCGTGAGGACGTTTGTCAGCTCGAATTACGACCTTGTAATCAGGTGAAGGCATTCTCTCCAATGTCGACTTGAAGCTGTTGACCAGCGCATTATTTGAGTGGAGCATATCTTGTAAGGTGAGGATTAGTTCAGAGCGTAGGTTGGGGAAGTTCTGTCCTCGTCGGGCAGCTTCTTCTCAGTGGTCACCCATAAAATAGATTTGTAAAAGTTTTGGTTGCTCACCTGGTGGAGGGTGGATAGAGCCAATGAGGTGGTATACCTGGCCTTGCACCTTGAATGTAGGCATGAATCCTTGCTCAGTGACGACGCGATCTGCTCCAAATGAAGTCATTTGGAACGAAGAGTTGTAATTACGGATTTTCTTCAGGAAGTGTCTGGATTGAGTCGTAGTTGATTGAAGTAGTTCTTTCAAAGGTTCCGGTGGAGATTGGAGAGAAGGCAAAAGGACATTGCCTCCCGTGCAACACATTCGTGGTGTTTCTCCCTTCCATTTCAAGGCATGGCAAAACTGACAGGTGAACGACATGGAGCCAATATCAACGTTTGAGGAGTAGTCAGTGTTCGGATTGTAACTGAATGCAGCCTTCTCCCATGCAATGGCCGGCTGCCGTCTGCCTGATGGTTGCCAGTTGTCGAGTCGTTTTTGGCGCTGTTCTTCTGTCTCCTGCTGTCTGGCCCTCGCTACACTTTGTCGATTGGCGTTTAGACGTGCCTCTGTCTCATCTTCTGTCTCTCGCTGACTGGCCCTCGCCACACGTTGTTGATTAGCGTTCAGACGTGCATCTGTCTCATCTTCTGTCTCTCGCTGTCTGGCCCTCGCCAGACGTTGTTGATTGGCGTTTAGACGTGCCTCTGTCATCTTCTGTCTCTCGCTGTCTGTCCCTCGCCAGACGTTGTTGATTGGCGTTTAGATGTGCCTCTGTCTCATCTTCTGTCTCTCGCTGTCTGGCCCTCGCCAAACGTTGTTGATTGGCGTTTAGACGTGCCGTTCTCTCATCTTCTGTCTCTTGCTGTGAATCTAGAGACACGTTCTTGATTGGCTTGTCGATGGTGAAAAGTATCTTCATCGGTTTCATGGAGTCTCCGATCAGCGATTTTCCTTGCTCGGGAGGTTGAACGTGACAAATTTCTTTTCTTCGGTGCCATTGCCTTTATCACAGTCAGTCTTCCAGTCACTCACTCATAGACAAATTCAATTTTTTTCACTTTTACGTTTACACGTGGTAATGAAGATTGCAACTTCTGCAATCAAACAAACGACGCAAACGCAAGATTGCAACTCTGCGTCGTGTCGTGGGCGTGGCCAACGTGGCCTCATGCTCCCAGGTGATTGGCTAACTCGAGCTCGAGCGAGCCATAATGCGCTACGTTATGGCAAAAAATATGGATCTAAAGATGAAAGAAAAAAAAACCTATGTGGTGTGAATGGCAATGGTCATTCGATATATTTTCACTTTTACGTTTTGGCTAACTCGCTCGCGAACCTGATGAAGATCCTGAGTGAGGATCGCTACGCTACGCTATGTTATGCTAACGCTACGTTAGCTATGCTACGCTATGCTACGTTCGCTACGTTATGGCTAAAAATATGGATCTAAAGATGAAAGAAAAAAAAACCTATGTGGTGTGAATGGCAATGTTCCTCGCTGAAATGTGAAAAAACGCAATCGCTTTTCGCTCTGAATTACGTGCAAACGCGTAACTGTGAGATTATGGCAGCAAGGATGGAACATCACTTGATCGCTCTGAGCGAATCAGCGCGCTGCTCTGCCACCGGCTCAGATTCCGTGTATAATATTCCTCGCTGAAATGCGCTGAGGTAAAAATATGGATCTCGTCAAATATATTTAGGTAGGCCATGTTCTTCCCAGGCTCAATGGCCATGACTATGCCAAATATCAAGCACGTGAACCTCTCCGTTTAGGAGTCTATCGGTAACATTACACACACACACACACACACACACACACACACACACACACACACACACACACACACACACACACACACACACACACACACACACACACACACACACACACACACACACACACACACACACACACACACACACACACACACACACACACACACACAAACTGTTTTATATATATATAGATTACTAAGCTTATGTTTAACTACATTATTGGACTTAATCTGAATATACCCCTCTTGCCACAATTTAGAGAAAAAATATATAAAAATAAGTATGCTTTACTCTGCAACCGTTGGTCCGATCACCAAAAAAATTTCACCATTGGAGCGCCTCCTCCTGTAAAATATTTTGAATGATAATTATGACGTCATAGGTCATGTGGTGTGGACGCCATCTTGGAAAACCGAAAACCTTTGCAGCTCTACATCTCCAAAACCGCTCCATGGAAAAAATTGAAACATGGCTCATTGTCAAGTACTCCCCATGGGGAACAACATATATTCATGATGATGTCAATGGTGAGTTCATTATGACGTCATAAATTGACGAGTAGAACACTTGATCCGATCAGTTTGAAATTTCTTAAGCATGATCTACTCAAAGATTGTACAGAATAATTAAATTGACGACGTCATCTGTCACGTGTTTTAGCAGCCGTTTTGGATTTAATATAAATCTACATCATCAATAAACCACACCAACACAGCAGCTAATAAACAACCCACAAAATACACCACACAAACACGTCCTGGTGAGGGTCTGCAATCTCTGATTCCTCTTTCATGTTTTAATTGTTTTTATTTTTATTTTTGGTTGGATATGATTTTGATCCGGATACCAGAATTTTTAAGTGATTCTTCATGACAGAGATGGGACCAAAAACGATATAGAGAATGATATTGAAAAAAGTTATGGACGAGTTATGATTAAACATGGTGGACGAGATGGTTAGGCGACAAGAACAAGCCAATTAGATTTTGGTTCAGCTCCAGATCCGACCTATCAGTGGGATACAAAACGTGAACTGTTCAGCTTGGCAGAGGTATGCGCTCCTCAAAGTGCGTTATAGTTTCCTTTCTGTGTCATAATATGATTCTAGTTTCCACTCGAATCATTGTTATTTGGCTTCATGTTCATAAGGAATGTTTTTTATTCATTACAAACTCTATTTCATATGTCCAAGTTAAAAAGGCAAAAGTGAAGCACCAGTGCACATAATGAAACAATGTGAAAAGCTCAACAGAATAGTGAAGGAAATTATTTTTAATTTTATTCTATTAGTACTAAAAAGGAATTGTATACAGAATCGAGCCTCATGTAAGATCTAACACAATGAACATGAAAACATGCACAGACGCATAAAACATACAATGAAGGGAGTGGGAGACAAGAGGGGGAGAGAGAGAGAGAGAGAGAGAGAGAAGCACACAATCACAACAACAGTAGAGAACAGGGACGTCGGTAGATCTGTGGAAGAGGAGGGCTGGGGGAGGAGGGGTACACGGTATAAAGCAAATCAACACTTCAGGAAAGAATTTCAGGAAAGAAGTTGGGGATTGAAAGAGGCGGATTTGCGGTGTTTTAACGGGGATAGAAAAGATCAAGGTTTTGGATGGGGGAAGATAAGAGATGGTGGTGAACAACTGTTTTAAAGACTTGGAGGGAGGAGAGGGATTGAAGAGTGTGGGAGACAGTTCCAGAGGCGGGAAAAAAGTGGAATGACAGAGTGAAGGTGAGCAGCAAGTCTTGATTTTGGCAGTTTCACCAGAAGAGGGTTACTGGCAGATCTTTTGTGTCATGCAGGAATATTTGGGGGGCAGAGCACAAACAGAGCAGGGGGAGCAAGGCCATAGAGGAGTCAGTAGAAGACAGAAAGACCACCAAACCTGCCTGCGGTGAGAGAGAAAGGCCCTCAGAATCAGCTTCATCGCAGGAGATACCAATAATTCTGAATGCTTTGGTTTCAACCGCGTGAAGCCGAGCTAGGTGTGAGGCAGGAGCCCAGAGGAGAGAGCAGTATTCCCAGAGGGGAGAGCACCAGCCCAGAGGGGAAAGCAGTATTCCATTGAGCGCGGATGAAAGCTTTGTATGTGGTGAGGAGCTCAGAAGTGCCCAGAAAGGGCTTGGCACGACGGAGGATGCCCAGATGGCGACTGGCTTTGGAGGCCAGCTTGGAAATGTGATTTTCCCAGGAAAGATCACGGCAGATAGTGAGACCCAAAAGCTTGAGTGGCAGAACTTCTTCAAGAGGATTGTTCAGAAAGTAGATGGGAGGGGTTGTCCAGACGGTCTTTTCAGAGAGACAATGTGAGAGTGTGAGATTTGTCAGGATTGAAAGACATGTTCCACTTGTTTGACAGTTTGAGATAATGTCCAGGTCTGCAGAGAGTGAAGAAGCTGCTGCCTGCTGATCTGAGGGTTGAGATATGGAGTGGCAAAGAGTGAAGTCATCAGAAAAGAGATAAAGAGGATTTTCCAGAGTCAGAGAGATCATTAATGAAGACCAGAAAAAGCACAGGGCCCAGAACACTGTCTTGAGGAACTCCAGCCTGAACAGAAAAGGGCGAAGAGAGAATTCCATTCAGGGCCACACGTTGACTGCGACCAGAAAGGAAGTGTGCGAGCCATGCGTGGATATTTCCATGGATACCATAGCAGGAGAGTTTGGTGAGCAGAGCGGGGTGCCAGACCGTATCGAGGACCTCCATCCATTGTTGAGACAGCAGAATCAGCATGTCCAAAGTAGAATGACCTGGTCTGAATCCAAATTGATGATCCGAGATCAAGCCATTGGAAAAGAGGAAGGATTTGATGTCAGAAGCGATGATGGATTCCATGACCTTTCTGATTATTGGGAGCAGGCTGATTGGTTTGTAGTTGCAAGGATCTGTTTTTGCACCTTTTTGTGTAAAGCGGGAATGTTAGCTGATTTGTACATGAGCAAGAAAACAACAAATCAGAAAAGGTATCCTTAATCCATTTCGCAAGAAACTTCCAAAAATAGGTGCCAGTGCAAGATACTACACAGGAAAACAAAACAGAAACAAATACAGCCCCAATAAGTGAAAATAAGAAAAAGGAAACCTACAAAAATAAATAATCAGCAGATATACTCTGCTAAATGGAAAATAAAAATGACACAATGGCAGGCAGATTTAAAAAAAAGAGCTTCACAGAACAGGGATTGACAAGGTAGGTTCATTGGAATGGCTAAGAAAAGGTCAAATTGGAATGGGACTTCCGCTTCCGGTCTCTCGAGCAAGGAGGCTTGCTTCGATCTCTCCATGACATCGAAGTTTGAGTATTTTCCCATTTGTGTCTTTGTCAAATTTCCACTGGTTATTTTATTGCGTATGTGTTATTGTGCGTTTTTCGTTAGTTTTGGTTTTGTAATTATTGCAAACTTGTGTGTAATTGGTCGTTTTTTGTTCGCACCTCGTGCGTGGCATGGTCTATCTAGGCTCCCTCCCCCCGTTGGTATATTGTGAATACAAGTTCTTTTCTTCGCTGTATTTGCTTGTTTCTTGGATTTTCTTTTCTCCCCCCCCCACCTCCCACGAACATCTTATCCTTTGTCAAACGTAAAAAATAAAAAAAATAAAAAATTCTTTATTAATTCTTTCTCTCCTCGCTGACGTATGCTTGTTCTCTCGCCCCCTCGTCTCGCCTTGTGCTACGCCCCCTTTATCTTCCTTTTCTCCAGCCTTTCCAACTCTAGTTTCCTCCATACTCACTCAACCATTTCTCCTTCTTTCTCAAATCCACGTCCTCACTTAGGGACTTTTCCCAGATTGTTTTCCACGGTTTTGTTTAAATATTATCTAACTAGCCGAAAGCACCCCGCGTTGCACGGGTTCTGTTTGAATGAATTTACTACTATAATTCAGCTTTTACTCAAGGCGGTAGAAGATTGACTACTATAATTCAACCCAGCTTTTAATTGCGAAATTGGCCCAGCCTGGCCGAGGCGGCCTCGACCGGCCTCGCCACCTAGCCTATAACCTTCCCGGGGCCCGTCCCGACATTTTTAGTTCTTTTTGAATGAATTTACTACTATTATTCAGCTTTTACTCGTGGCCAAAGAAGATTGACTACTATAATTCAGCCCAGCTTTTAATTGCGAAATGGGCCCAGCCTGGCCGAGGCAGCCTCGACCGGCCTCACCACCTAGCCTATAACCTTCCTGGGGCGCGTCCCGACATTTTTTGTGTCAGAGGTTTCCTCCTATCTTTCACCATTCAGGAGATTAGCACGTGCAAACAAACAAACAAACAAGCACTTTCTTTTATATATATAATAGATAGATTATGTTTAAACTTCCCCCTGCAGTGTTTTATTCACTGGTTTATTGCAACACGCTCTTTTTCTTCCTATTTAAAAGACTTTTTCAATTTCCTATTCAATTCATTCCACTTCAAAACAAAATGAAATCTATTACAGTTCCTCCTCCATACATTCTCTAAACTCACCTTCATTCCACCCCTCCTCTATCGTTTTTAAACGGATCTCTTACTTGAAAATCACAATAAACCCAGTTAGTAATAAATGTTCGTTTTTCATTAATCATCCACTTTCTAAACTCCCCCCTCACACCTCCCCTCCTAAACTCCCCCCTCACCCCTCCCCTCCAAATCTCCCCCCTTGCCCCTCCCCTTCAAAACTCCCCCCTAATCCCTCCCCTTCAAAACTCCCCCCTAACCCCTCCCCTTCAAATCTCCTCCCCCCTACCATCTCTGTCCAATTCTCCCCCTCCCTCCTCCTCGTCCTCCTCCTCCTCACTTCATCTCCCTTCTATCTCATACCTCCACCTCCTCCAACCTTCTACTTTTTTTTTTTTTTTTTTTTTTTTTTTTAATACAAGATCGAGGCTCGTGAAAGAGCTAAACCCTTGGAGGGTTGTTAGGGTTGGCTTTGCCCCCCCACCCCCCACCAAACAACCCCTCACTGTGCCTCATCCCATCACCATCAAACCTTTTGCCAAACCACCATCCCCACCAAACCAAACCACCATCACCACCACCAAATCTCATACCTCCACCTCCTTCAACCTTCTACTTTTTTTTTTTTTTTTTTTTTTTTTATACAAGATCGAGGCTCGTGAAAGAGCTAAACCCTTGTAGGGTTGTTAGGGTTGGCTTTGCCCCCCCACCCCCCACCAAACAACCCCTCACTGTGCCTCATCCCATCACCATCAAACCTTTTGCCCTCCACATCCTTCCCTTTCTCCTAACATCTCTGACACACTATCAACAGCTCTCCCGACCTCCCCCTCTCACCCTTCATCTTACCCTACCCCTCCCCTGTCCTGCACCCGATGCTCCTCCTCCCTCTTCCTTAATGGAAAAGACCTCAAACATTCAGAGGCCTTCGCTCAAACCTAATTGATCTCTCCATACAGCTTGCTTCTGACAAACCAGACGTAATCTGCTTAACAGAAACTTTCCTCCTTCAAGATGTCTCTGATTCCTTCATACCTCTTCCTGGTTACTCCCTCCTCCGGTATGATAGACCTGAGCCTTGTCCTGGTGGTGGGTTTGCTATCTTTATCAAAAACTCTCTTCCTCACTCTCCTTGCACTGCCCTCTCTCCACCATACCCCCAGAAGTACCTCTGGCTACGGCTTCCTCGCCGCTCCCACCTTTTGTTCATATGTGTTTTGTACCGTCCTCCAAACAGTGATGACTCCATTTACACTTCACTGTCTGACAACATGGACCAACTTCTACCCAGTCATCCCAACTCTCCCTTCCTCATATGTAGCGACTTCAACTATCATCATGCCAGCTGGCTGGGTGTGGGTACCTCTCTCACCAGCCATGGCATCTCAGCAAAGGACTTCTGCGACTCATTGGGACTGACACAATCTGTCAATTTCCCGACCCGGATCTCAGTCAACGGAGCATCTTCTCTTCTACACTTGGTTATGACAAACTTCCCTGCAAATGTCTGCTGCTCTTCTTCTGCTCCAATCGGTTCTTCTGATCATGTGCTTATTAAAGTGGATATCTCTCTGGCCATTCTCAGAGATCCTCCTCAGCGTCGACGAGTCTGGCATTTCACTCAGGCCGACTGGCATGGTCTTCAAGCAGCCATCAATCATCTGGACTGGTCTCCCATCTTTACTGCCCCTGACATCAACTCTTCCTGGGAATTTTTCCAAAGTAAACTGCTCTCTCTCATGCACAGATTTATCACATCTCACCTTGAGTCGTCGTACCCTTCCTCCCGTCCATGGTACACTGAATCTTGTGGTGAGGTAGTTGCTCTGAAACAACTTGCCTTTGCCTCTTGGAAGGCTAATCCAACTGAAGGCAATCTCAGTTCCTTTCACCAAGCTCAGAAGAAGTGTGTCTTCCCTCAGGAGAGCCAGGAAAAAATATCTCTCGACTCTCAAGACTGAACTCTCAAACCTGTCTCCTTCCTCCAAATCCTGGTGGCATCTGGTCAAATCTGTTTCTGGTGTTTGTTCCCCCTCCATCTCCTCCCTTGCCTCAAATGGCTACACAGTTGACACCGAACGTGACAAAGCCAAATGCCTCAACTCTGTGTTTGCCTCAAAATCTTGTGTCCCAAACCCATCTCTCTCTGTACCCACCTTACCCAGTGGAACCCAGCTGCTCCTGGACTCTGTGTCCTTCTCTCCTGACAAGGTGAAGAAGTTTCTGTCAAACCTCAACTCCGATTCTGCAACTGGACCAGACGGCATTAGCTCACGGGTCCTAAAATCCTGCTCTGCCGCTCTTTCACACCCTCTCTCTATTCTCTTCACCCTCTCTTTTGCTCAAGGCCATCTGCCATCAGTTTGGAAATCAGCCAACATTACCACTTTCACAAAAAAGGTGCAAAAACAGATCCTTGAAACTACAGAACAATCAGCCTGCTCCCAATTATCAGCAAAGTCGTAGATTCCATCATTGCTTCTGACATCAAATCCTTCCTCTTCTCCAATGGCTTGATCTCGGATCATCAATTTGGATTCAGACCAGGTCATTCTATTCTGGACATGCTGCTTCTGCTGTCCCAACAATGGATGGACGTCCTCAATGCCAAACAGGAAATCAGAGCTGTCTCCCTTGACATATCAGGTGCCTTTGATACGGTCTGGCACCCCGCTCTGCTCACCAAACTCTCCTCCTATGGTATTCATGGAAATCTGTACGCATGGCTTGTGGACTTCCTCTCTGGTCGTAGTCAACATGTGGCCCTGAATGGATTTCTCCCATCTCCCCCTTCCTGTTTAGGCTGGAGTTCCCCAAGGCAGTGTTCTGGGCCATGTGCTTTTTCTGGTCTTCATCAATGATCTCTAGGACTCTCTGGAAAATCCTCTCTATCTCTTTGCTGATGACTCCACTCTCTGCCGCTCCATACCTCATCCCGCAGATCGGCAGTCTGCAGCCTCCTCACTCTCTGCAAACCTAGACAAAATCACAGACTGGCCAAACAAGTGGAATATGTCTTTCAATACTGACAAATCCCACACTCTTACTATGTCTCTCCGAAAAGACCGACTGGACAACCGTCTCATCTACTTTATCAACAATCCTCTCCAAGAAGTTCTTTCACTCAAGCTTTTGGGTTCCACTATCTGCCATGATCTTTCCTGGGAAAACCACATTTCTAAGCTGGCCTCCAAAGCCAGTCGCCCACTGGGCATCCTCCGTCATGTGAAGTCCTTCCTTGGCACACCTGAGCTCCTCACCACATATAAGGTTTTCATCCGCAGCTCAATGGAATACTACTCTCCCTTCGGGGCTGGTGCTCCTGCCTCACACCTAGCTCTGCTTCACGCTGTTTAAACCAAAGCTTTCAGAATCATTGGAATCTCCCGCAATGAAGCCAATAGTGAGGGCCTTTCACTCACTCACCGCAGGCAGGTAGGTGATCTTTCTGTGTTCTACCGACTTCTAGCTCCCCCACCTCTCTCTGTGCCCTGTCCTTCAAATATTCCTGCAGGTCGCACAAGATCTGCCAGCAATCGTCTTCTGGTGAAATTGTCAAAATGAAGACTCTCTGCTCACCTTCACCCTTTCATTCCTCTTTTCTCCCACCTCTAGGACAATCTCCCTCACTCTCTTCAATCCCACTCCTCGCTCCAGGTTTTTTAAAACAGCCGTTCACCACCATCTCTTATCTTCCCCCATCCAAAACCTTGATCTTTTCTACCCCCGTTAATTCACCCCAGATCCACTTTTCTGAAATACCGACTTCTTTCCTGGAAGTCCTAGCAGTGTCCATGCGTTTTATACCTCTCCCACCCCCCCCCCCCCCCCCAATATTTGGTTAAAGTCTGCTTATGTAATGAACTTGTAACACACATTTCACTAGTCTCACCTGTTTTTGTCTTTGCAAAGATGCACCAAGCCTTTCAGCCTCATTCAGCTTATTCTGGAGGTGAGAAACCTGATCTTCTCTCTCAGGCAATGAAGTATGCTGTGCCAGTTTGGAGGCCCCCAGAGAGCTGATCAAGTCTACGCGGAGGATACACGAGACGACACAGAGCAAATGGTTCACCGATAAACACACACACCCCATGATTGGATGGTATGTATTCTTATCCCAACAGCTTCACATTATCTATGAAGATGTGGTACATTAATTCATTTTCCAGTCTTTTTCATGTTAAAATAAATAAATAAATCATTTCATCCAGGTATCGTTCACTGTAAAGCTCATGCCATTATGCTAAAACACCAATGCAAGAACAATATTGTTTCTTCATTTTAAGAGTAGTACTATTAATTACACTACGCTTGTCATAATAACAATAATGGTATTAAAATGAATGTATATTTTACAGATTATCTGGTGCTATTTCATCAAATCCTCCCATAATGGATACCAAGGAACATGATAGTCTATAGTAGTATAGTGGTTACAACAGAAAGTGCTATTTTGGGGGCAATATCCTAATACCAGTGAGCCAGAAAACCTATATCCTCAAGTGAACCCTCATGTAAAAACCAAGAGAGTTAGACAAGCTCTCAATCACATGTGGCTATATATAGTATCCATCTCCAGCAGTTCATGAATTCCATAGGACTTGCCATTCTGTTTTCTCATGGCTTCTATGGGCCCATAAGTTTATTATACATACCCCAAAATTGAATGTTTTACACCCCATACATGTACATTCCATCTGCCCCCCTTACTTACTCCAATCCTTCAATGCTCCTACTATCTTTTTATTTCCTAACTTCTGTTTTTCTACCTTGTCATAACTTATGTAGTAAATAGGCATGTCTGCAAAGCTATTCATCATTTATTTCCTTCAAAGAACAATGGAAAACCTCATTAGCAGTGGCATCAAGCACCACAAAAATGTGGAGGATAAACCAAAAACCCACTATTACATTTATTGCTGAGAGACACGAATACATGCTCGTTCATTTCCTAGATTATGTAGTATGTACGCTACGCCTATCCTAAACGTAACCGTTTCAGATCCTTTGAAGCATCATACAGGAAGACGAAAAATATGTATAATATATAGCACACAAAACAATGTATAGTATAAGTAACACAAGTGATTTTAGAACATGAATAACATCCAACTTGATAAACATCATTCGATCAGACTCCTGACAGCACCATCAAATCAAGATGCTGCGCTGCCATGTTGATCTTTACAAGTTTCAGTGCAGTAAAGGATAGCTCAAAAGAACAAGATGCAACTAGGCCAGCACTCAGTAGGGCGCATCCCCCACCAGGCTAAACAGTATTTTTCAATTCAATTTGGTTTCATTGCAAAAATCACATGACAGAACTCCGAGCAATAAAATAGTCAGTGTTATCTATCTATAATTCCAGTAATCTCTGTGTGTGTGTGTGTGTGTGTGTGTGTGTCTGTGTGTGTGTGTGTCTGTGTGTGTGTTTGTCTGTGTGTTTGTCTGTGACCGCTGTTTCTCGACAACCACGGGTCCGATATACTTGAAACTTGCCAGGTATATTGCTGGGGACCTGAGGATGTGCCTTTTCAAGGTTTCATATTAATCGGAGAAGTAGTTACCGAGCTATGGCGATTTATTTACCAAACTCCGCAAGCCGTTCGCTTTGGCTTTGCGAATGGACAAAACCATTTCATGTAAATAGAGGGGGGGGATTGTCACCGTACTCGCAAGCCGTTCGCTTTGGCTTTGCGAATGGACCAAACCATTTCATGGACCAAACCATTTCATGTAAATAGAGGGGGGGTGGGGGGGATTGTCACCGTACTCGCAAGCCGTTCGCTTTGGCTTTGCGAATGGACCAAACCATTTCATGTAAATAGAGGGGGGGGATTGTCACCGTACTCGCAAGCCGTTCGCTTTGGCTTTGCGAATGGACCAAACCATTTCATGTAAATAGAGGGGGGGGATATAATTTTAGATATATATATAGTACGGGCACGCCCTAGTCTATCTATAATTCCAGTAATCTCTGTGTGTGTGTCTGTGTGTTTGTCTGTGACCGCTGTTTCTCGACAACCACGGGTCCGAAAAACTTGAAACTTGCCAGGTATATTGCTGGGGACCTGAGGATGTGCCTTTTCAAGGTTTCATATTAATCGGACAAGTGGTTCCCAAGGTATGGTCACCGTACTCGCAAGCCGTTCGCTTTGGCTTTGCGAATGGACCAAACCATTTCATGTAAATAGAGGGGGGGGGGGGGGGGGGGTTCTACCGTACTCGCAAGCCGTTCGCTTTGGCTTTGCGAATGGACCAAACCATTTCATGTAAATAGAGGGGGGGGGTTCTGTGGTCGTTACTGCCACGTGGTTTCAAAGTTTTTTTTTTGTTGTTGTTGTTTGCACGCATGTTTTTTTGCACCCACGTACGGGCACGCCCTAGTAATTTCAATTGAAAGATAGTTTATAGGTTCCAATAGTAATAATTATAATTTAAGATATGATAAAATGCGAGTTATGAGATGCATACACAAATATAAAGTTATGTCAACAAATAAAAACATGAAAAGCTATTAAATATTGCAATTAAAGATATCAAAATAGTCGTGTATCAATCATCATATTAAATACTTAAGACAAAGAAAGGATGATCCGTTTAAAAAACACAAATGATAATCATTTTCGATAATTATGACACACACACACACGAAAAAAAAATAAACAAGACGACGTCATGCAGAGCACGATACTTGAAAAATCCACCCCTCCCCCCAAAAGAAAAGGTTGCCATGGATACATCAAATTGTCCATTTCATCAAGATTAAAATTGACGATCTTGATCAAAGCTCAGGTCAATAGGATAAAAAGTGATGATATTTCAGATGAAAATTGATGATTTCAGAAGTTTGACCTAGAGTTCACCTTTGACCTTTTGACCTCAAAAATATTCGGTTTCCCTATTTAGTGACTCAATGTGCAAATGCTGTTAAATTTTCAAGTCAATTGGATGGAAAATAGGCGATTTTAGAAATTTGACCTCCAGGTGACCTTTGTTTGTTTGTTCCAGAGGCGGGAGAAAAGAAGAATGAAGGAGTGAAGGTAAGCAGAGAGTCTTGATTTTGGCAATTTCACCAGAAGAGGGTTGCTGGCAGATTTTGCGCGTCCTGCAGAAATATTTGGGGGACAGAGCACAGACAGAGGGACAGAGTACAGATCAGGGGGAACAAGGCCGGAGAGGAGTCGGTAGAAGACAGAAAGGCCACCTACCTGCCTGCTGTGAGAGAGAGAGGAAGGCCCTCAGAATCGGCTTCATCGCGGGAGATTCCAATGATTCTGAATGCTTTGGTTTCAACCGCGTGAAGCTGAGCTAGGTGTGAGGCAGGAGCACCAGCCCAGAGGTGAGAGCAGTATGCCATTGAGCTGCGGATGAAAGCTTTGTATGTGGTGAGGAGCTCAGAAGTGCCCAGAAAGGACTTCACATGACGGAGGATACCCAGTCGGCAACTCGCTTTGGAGGCCAGCTTGGAAATGTGGTTTTCCCAGGAATGATCGTGGCAGATAGTGAGACCCAAAAGCTTGAGTGAAACCTCTGACCTTTGACCTCAAAATAAATAGGCTTCTCAATTGTGACGACCTCTACAACTTGGTGAAGTTTCATGACGATCGGTTTAGAATTGTGACCTGTAGGCGAGTGACAAACAAACAAACAGAATAACAAATGCAACCGACCAATATACGTGAAAAATCTTCGATTTTGTAAGTAATGAAATTCACAGATATCGAATTTACATAAGTATTCAACCCCCTGAGTCAATACTTCATAGATGAATGAACCACCTTTAGAGGCCATTTTTCCCCACAGAGCAGGGGTTGGCCTTTTTCGGGCACCTTGGTCCCCTTTTTTGAAGCAATGTTTTATGGCCGGATGCCCTTCCTGCCGCCAACCCTGTTAGTCGCCTCTTACGACACACAGGGAATTACCAGTGAACTGGTCCTCAATTTGTCGACCTCGGAAGGATGACAGGCTGAGTCAACCCCCCTTGTGTTAATTCAGCGATAGACCGGGATTCAAACCCAGGATCCTCGGATCCCAAGCCGGCACCCTAACTGCTAAGCCAACTTCATAGATGAATGAAAAGCTGAAATGTCTTTAGTCAATAAGGTATTCAACCCCTTTGTTATGACATTCCAAATTGAGCTCAAGTGCATCCAATTTCCTTTGATCATCATTGAGATGTCTACAACTTGATTGGAATCCATCTGATGGCCAATTCAATTGATTGGACATTATTTAGAAAGAAATTCACCTTTCTATATAAGGTCCTTGTGGTGTTGTGCATAGAAGGTATGCTGGAGGGGGCGTGGTGAATAGGAGGAGGAGTTCCGGGTAGAGGACGGAGCATGGAGAGGATTGGAACGGGACGTGCGTCCGATGTTGGATTGAATAAAACATTTGGACCTTACTGAATTCTTCATTCTTGGAGTACTTTACGACAACAAACTGGCGACTTGCCGGAATGTACTTTTTATCGGCCATTTTGGATCAAGTGTTTCAGTTTTTCCAAGATGGCGGCTGAACCCCGTGACCGACGACGTCATCATTATTTGTTTTCTAAACTAATTTATCCCTAGATGATGCTCAATAAATTTAATCTTGATCGGATGAAGTTTTGTAGTTGTCGAATTATGATGTCATAATGGAAGCACCTATGACATCATCATTAGCATATTTTATTCCCCATGGAGAGTTCTTTACAATGAGCCATGTCTCAATTTTTTCTATTCAGCACTTTCGGAGATATAGAGGTGCAAAGTTTTTCGGTTTTTCCAAGATGGCGGCCAAACCACGTAACCGATGATGTCATCATTTATTTTTTTCTCCACCAGTTTATGCCGTCACGTCGCTCAATAAATTGCATCTTGATTGGATGAAGTTTTGTACTTGTGGAATTGTGAAATTATGACGTCATAACGGAGGCCTTGGGCCGAGAGAGTTAAAAATTGGGCACAGTTTATTCCAGGGCAAGACCAATATGTGTGTAAAGTTTGGCGATTCTACGTGCAACGGTGTAGACGTAGTGCTGCGCACAGACAGACAGACAAACAGACAGACAAACCAACCGATCAAAATACTTGCCGGAATCTTTTCCGGCAAGTAACAAGGGTGAAAACATAACCCTCCATCCACCTTTGGTGGCGGAGGTCCCTTGAAAATTTCGAATAAAGTGATAAAGGAGACTTAAGTTAACATACAAAGATAGGTACTGTAGCGAATTTGGTTCATCTGCTGAAAAAACTCTCACTAGATATTTAATTAAATGAGTGTCTGTTACTGTATATCATATGTTTTGTTTCTAGGTTATAACTCATCTTGCTCTTTCCCTTCGTTTTGTAATCTCACACTTTTGTTTCTTTTGTTTCAGCATTGCTTCAATCAGTTGAATAAATCTATGCTTCGGATCTAAGGCTTTACCTATATCAATTTATTCAACTGTGAACTGTCAACTGGATACATTCAACCATGGATAAATTCCTCACACCCGAACGGTTTGATACCGACCCCAACTCTAGCACAGCAGCCAATAAATGGAGCAATTGGCACAGCACATTCCAAAACTTTCTCACAGATATTGAAACTTCCGACAAACTAACAGCACTCGACAATTATGTGCTCTCACCTGTTTTCGAGTACATAGTGGATTGTGAAACTTACGAAGCTGCTGTCGAAGATACACCGTATTTTCACGCAAATAACCTGCGGGCTATACGTTTAGTTCGTTTTTAAAATTCCAACTGCTGGGTATACTCATGTGCGGGTATTTTACCATAGGGCATGTGACATAATCACAGGGGACAAAGTTAAATTTTCAAGGAGATACAAAAAGAGGCAGTTCCCCCCCCCCCCAACCCCCTACATTACCCCAAGTTTAATTGTAATGTCTTTTTAATTTCCGTTCTTTCGCATATTTAACCTACACATCTTATTATAATAGAGCAAACGTATATGCTTATGTATGTCGTTATGTTTATATGCGACGAAAACGTCTTCTTCTCCTTCAAATAAAATTACCGCCCTCTTAATTGCGTGAAGACTACTGAAACCCCTCAGACGTTTGACGACCCTTTAATTCCCCCTAGACCCATTCAGACCACCAAGACCCCTGAATACCCAAAACACCCGAAGGCCCAAAACACCCCGAAGGCCCAAAAGACCCCAAGGCCCAAAAGGCCCCCTGGCCCAAAACGCCCCGAAGACCCAAAACGCCCCGAAGACCCAAAACGCCCCGAAGCCCCAAAACGCCCCGAAGACCCAAAACGCCCCGAAGACCCAAAACGCCACGAAGACCCAAAACGCCCCGAAGGGCCTTTCACTTACTCACACTCACCGCAGGCCCGAGGGCCTTTCACTTACTCACCACAGGCAGGTTGGTGGTCTTTCCGTCTTCTACCGACTCCTCTCCGGCCTTGCTCCCCCAGCTCTCTCTGGGCTCTGTCCCCCAAATATTCCTACAGGTCGCACAAGATCTGCCTGCATCCCTCTTATGGTTAAACTGCCAAAATCAAGACTCTCTGCTCACCTTCACTCCTTCATTCCTCTTTTCTCCCGCCTCTGGAACAAACTCCCTCACTCTCTTCAATCCCACTCCTCCCTCCAAGTCTTTAAAACAGCTGTTCACCACCATCTATTATCTTCCACCATTCAAAACTTTGATCTTTTCTACCCCCGCTAATTACACCCCAGATCCACTTTTTTGAAATACCAACTTCTTTCCTGGAAGTCCTTGCATTGTCCTTGTGTTTTATACTTCTACCCCTTTTCCACACCTCCTCCCCCCCCCCCCCCAGGGGTCTAAATTATCGACGGCATCGACGGCAAAAGCCGGCGTGCCCAAGCTATTTGCCGTGCTGCCCCCGAACTTTTCATGATCACTACGGCAGAGAGTTGCAGTGCCCTTTTTGTCAATAAAGCATAATAATAGAGACCAAAGTATGAATAAAGTAACTTGATGAAAACAACAAACTGACTTCGTCGGCTTTCGTTTTCTCAGTGCATGTCGGAACATTAGCGTAGTAAGCATATACATTGTCTAGGCTACCTCGTTTCCCGTTCTCTTACTGAATACAGAATGTTGCAGTCCTACTATCGTCCTTTAGTACGGGAAACGAGGTTCAAGGGCATCCCATAATTTATATTGGCCCCACCTACGACCCTTCGTCATCCAGCATCATCAATGAAACGCAAAGCATTATGGGCTACTATGAGCGCATAAATTACAGCGTGGATGTTTGCACACCCACGTCGTTGCCTACCAACCGCGCTGTATTAGCGGGGGTAATACTCATGGTTGGGATGGCCTTCCGATTGCCTCCGTCCCGACTATAGGTATGTTACAATCCCGCAAGGTCAGCGGTGGTGGACATCTGCCGCTGTACTTGTGCGCACATGTCTACGAGAGGCTGTAGGGATCTCCAAGAAATGCAGGTTTTTCATTGGCTGTCGGAGGGTATTTCCGCGTACGTCATAGCCGATGACGTAGTGGAATTGTTCGCGCTTCTAACCTCGTTTTCGAATTTACACGAGACCTCTTCAATTGCTGTCATACGATCGACTCGAAAGTTTGGCTTGTGTTCAGCACTTTTCAAATCAACGATCGAATGTTCCGGACAAAATAAAAGGTATGTTGGACGTTTTTCCAACATGTTATCTAGTTTTTGGTGGAATTTCATTGCAATCTGATGATGCGAAGTAAGATATTTTGGACATGACGTGATGGACATGATGACAATGCAGTTCTGACTGAGTTGAGTTGAGTTTTGAGAGAAATCAAATCTGAAACTTATTGAGATTCAAATTCTAAAAATACATTATGAAAAAGTTTAAGTTGATTTACTTGTTCTGTCAAACAAAGGTTAAACTTTGTTACATAGCCATGATGACAATGCAGTTCTGAGTTGAGTTTTCTGAAACTGTTTATATTCTAAAAATACATTATTAAAAGTTTAAGTTGATTTACTTGTTCTGTCAAACAAAGGTTAAACTTTGTTACATAGCCATGATGACAATGCAGTTCTGAGTTGAGTTGAGTTTTCTGAAACTGTTTATATTCTAAAAATACATTATTAAAAGTTTAAGTTGATTTACTTGTTCTGTCAAACAAAGGTTAAACTTTGTTACATAGCCATGATGACAATGCAGTTCTGAGTTGAGTTTTCTGAAACTGTTTATATTCTAAAAATACATTATTAAAAGTTTAAGTTGATTTACTTGTTCTGTCAAACAAAGGTTAAACTTTGTTACATAGCCATGATGACAATGCAGTTCTGAGTTGAGTTGAGTTTTCTGAAACTGTTTATATTCTAAAAATACATTATTAAAAGTTTAAGTTGATTTACTTGTTCTGTCAAACAAAGGTTAAACTTTGTTACATAGCCATGATGACAATGCAGTTCTGAGTCGAGTTGAGTTTTCTGAAACTGTTTATATTCTAAAAATACATTATTAAAAAGTTTAAGTTGATTTACTTGTTCTGTCAGTAACATTTCCCTGCCTGTTTAAGTTACCGACACACTTTGCCTTTGTGCCCACAAGAATAATTCTAGATTGCCTTGGTGCCCCCCAAACCCAAAAGAAAATGCCTTGGTGCCCCAAAAAATTTGAAGTCATCAAAGGCAAACATTGCTGTGCCCTCCCTACAGAGTAATTCGACCCCTGCCCCCCCAAGCCCTCTCCCTCCCACAGATCTCCTGATGTCCCTGCTCTCAAATGTTGTGTTTGTGCTTCCCCTTCTCTCCCCATCTTGTCTACCACTACCCTTATTATATGTTTTGTGTGTCTGTTTGATTTTTTGTGTGATAAATGTTCGCTCTTTCACGAGCCTCGATCCTGTATACAAAACAAAAAAAAAACGCCCCGAAGACCCAAAACGCCCCGAAGACCCAAAACGCCCCGAAGACCCAAAACGCCCCGAAGACCCAAAACGCCCCGAAGACCCAAAACACCCCGAAGACCCAAAACACCCCGAAGACCCAAAACACCCCGAAGACCCAAAACACCCCGAAGACCCAAAACACCCCGAAGACCCAAAACACCCCGAAGACCCAAAACACCCCGAAGACCCAAAACACCCCGAAGACCCAAAACACCCCGAAGACCCAAAACACCCCGAAGACCCAAAACACCCCGAAGACCCAAAACACCCTGAAGACCCAAAACACCCTGAAGACCCAAAACACCCTGAAGACCCAAAACACCCTGAAGACCCAAAACACCCTGAAGAACAAAAGACCCTTAAGACCCAAAAGCCCCTGTAGACTCCAAAGACCCAAAAGACACCAAAGACCATTAAGACCCAAAAACCTCTGAAAACACCAAAGACCCAAAATACCCTGAAGACCCAAAACACAATGAAGACCCAAAAGACACCGAAATGGTCAAAGATGCCGACCCCTCTGAAACGACGGGTGGTGAGGCGTGCGGAGAGCGCCGAGTCACGCTAGTATATCTAATTAAAAAGTTACGGTGCCGTTCATTCGTCTTCTGCAACGCCCACAAAGACCTCGTCATCTTCCGTGTCGCTGTGCAACAGCTGAAACAGTTCGGAAGTCAGCAAGTGTGTGTCTGTCGCAATCCATATCGGCATCACTCATCTTCTTCTCCAGAAATCAGCTGACTTTTTCATCAACTTTCAATTTGAATTCGGCCGTGAAACTTTTACGTTTTCTTTAACTTGTACTGACAGCAAATATTGTACAGGTAGCAGACCCTTTATCTGGCAACCCCAAAAAACCGGTAAAATCCGAAAACCGGCAGTATTTTGAAACCACACTGTCCCATAAAATTGAACCCTTTCATTCTGAAAAGCTAATTATTTGCAAGCCTTCAGAAAAGTAAATTATTCTGCAAGCCTTCTGAATAGTCAATCGCCAACCCATTAAAAAGTTAATCCCCCAAATACTCCATCCTCCCCCTGGATCGCAATAATGCCTAAAATGCCTTCAATATGGACAAGGCTGTGGTGCTTCGAAAAATAAGCATTTATCGCTCAGTGTCAAGCAAAAAGTGGAGTTGTTGCAGAAGCCTGACATAGTGACATAAGTGTGTCAGTCAAACGCCTGAGTGAGGAGTATGGCGTTGGTACATCGACACTCTATGTCATCATAGAGTCTATGATCTAAAGAAACAAAGGGATCAGATATTACAATTTTATGTAATAAAAGCCCAAGCGTCACTCTCCAAAAATGAAAACGGCCAAAAGGAAAACGTTACATCAGTCGAAGACTGCTGACGCCAATGTCTTGATGGAGTGGATCAGGCAGCTCCATTCAGAGAATTTCCCTTGGATAGTCCAATAATCATGATAAGCGAAAATATTTCATGTCCCATGCAATATACAGGTACCTGCAATGACATCTTCAGATGAGCTGCAATTACTGTAGAAATCGGTACCGGTTCTTGGTTTTTCGTTTTTAACACATCGGTACAGTAAACATGAATTATTACAACAACCCTTTCTCAAGATAGTCCTTTTAATGTCAATTGGTTATTTACCGCAGTTGTATTTGAAAAGAGCCTTCAGTTGGTCCTTCACAACAAAGCCGGGTCGGCTGCTGGAAATATGGAGATCGCATATCTCCTGGTCATGTGGAGAGGAAAGCTGGCCTACTGGCATAAACCCCATGCAGGTTATAAGTGCCTGAAATTTACCTAGGGCACATTTTTTTCCCCAAGGTGTAGGGTACAGCAGGGGGCAGATTATTTCCGTGAAAATATGGTACTCAAGACGCTGTATGTGAAACCAAAGAATGATATATTTGCAAGACACCTTGACACTCAGAGGCAAGAATCTGGTGAAACACTCAACCCAGAACTCCAGACATGAAAGCATCTCAGCAGAGATTGTAACTTCTATGATATAACAGCCTCTCAATACTGTGATGACTCAATCAGAGACTTGTTCATCAACGGACGGCAATCCGCTCATATGTGTCAGCGTCTCTTGGAGAATAAAATTCTAATTTGGAGTCAAAAAGTACAGTAGAGAAATAAACTCTAAGGAAGTTGGCAATTGCCTTTGGAGGCCAACTTTGAAATGTGGTTTAACCCAAGAAAGATCATGGATGAGAGTGAGACCAGGAGTTTAAATGACTGAACATCCTCAACATAATTGTTAAGAAAGTATATGGGGGGAGGAAGGAGGACGAGTTTGCCAGATGGTCCTTTCAGAGAGAGATAGTGAGAGTGTGGGATTTCTCAGGGTTGATAGACCTTGACAAAATCACAAGCTGGTCAAACACTTGGAATATCTGAGAAGAGGGAAGAGGCTGCAGCCCGCCTGTCCAAAGGATGAGGGATGTCATGGCAAAGGGTGGAGTCATCAGCAAATAGATAAAGGGGATTTTCCAGAGTCAGCAAGCTCATTTATGAAGATCAGGAATAGGACTGGGCCCAAAACACTCCAGCTTTACCCTTGACAGGGAGAGGAGATGAAAGGATTCCGCTGAATGCCACACTTTGGCTACAAGAGTGGAGGAAGTAAGTTCACCATGTGCAGAGTTGGCATTGGATACCATAGGCACAGAGAGAGAGAGAGAGAGAGAGAGAGAGAGAGTTTGGAGGGTAAGACCTGAACTAAAATCAACCTGGTGATTTGAGATGAAGTTGTTGGAGAAAAGGAAGGATATAAAATGCAATGATGGATTCCATAACCTTTCTGATGATTGGAAGTAAGCTGATCGGTCTGTAGCTAAGGGGATCAGTTTTTGCACCTTTTTATGTAATGCAATGATGTTGGCAGATTTCAAGCAGATGGAAGATGACCTTGGGCAAGTTATGTGGTGAAAAGGGCAGAGAAAGGATGTGCAAGAGCAGCACAGCAGGTTTTTAGGGCATATGAGCTAATGCCGCCCAGGTAAGTTGCAGAGTCAGAGTCGAGGGTTAAAACAATCTCCTCCACCTTCTCAGATGCAAACGACAGGGCAGGATGGGTACAACAGGGCAGGATAGCTACTAAGTGTCTGGTTGGGGACTCGGTATTTGTAAGCAAACACAGAATTGAGGCATTCAGCCTTCTCAAGAGCGGAGTCGGCTGTGATGTCATTCGAAGAGAGGGGAAGGATGGAGGGGGAACACACACCAGAGACAGATTAAATAAGGTGCCACCAGGTGTTAGAGGAGGGAGACAAGTTTGAAAGTTAATTATTGAGGTTGGACAGATGTTTTCAGTCTCTTATGATGTGGACACACACTTGATGTGGACCTTTAGGAATGCAATAAGATTGCCTTTGGTCAGATTAGCCTTCCAGGAGGAGACCACAAGTTGTTTCAGAGCAACTGCCTCACTACAGGATTCAGTGTACCATGTGCAGGAAGAAGGGTAGGGTAATTGAAGATGAGATGGGATGAATCTGTGCATGAGTGAGGGCAAGTTGCTATGGAAGCATTCCCAGGCTGGGTTAACATCACGGACAGTCGATATGGGAGAAGAGTGCTGAAGTGCTATGGCTGTTTGCAGTCCCTGCCAATCTGCCTCAGTGAAATGCCAGACTCGCTGGCATTGAAGCATCTCTCTGAGAATAGCCAAAGAGATATTGACTTTCACAAGCATATGATCAGATGAAACAATTGGAGCAGTGGAAGAGCAGGAGACATCAATAGAGGCAACATCTTTTCAGAAAATCTGAGTACTTAAATGAAGGAATGCTGCTCTAACAATAGTTGCCAGTCAATTTGAGTAGGGTTTCAGAATGTCCCTCCAAAATACAGGAGACCTTGCTGCAGCGAGGTTCTGAGTATGTGGCAGAATACTATTAGCTATTAGCTATTCTTTAAATTTCTGCAAAATGCTACTTTAAAGTTTCCTCATTTTGCATGCATTAAAAGCTCTGAACCTAACACTTCAACTTGAAATGTTGGTGCAAAGTTCACATCATCACCTTGAACATGCATTTATTTAGAAGTCACAAACAATTCACAAGTTCCCCCATCGTGACCACTCAGGGACAGAATTCAAATCTATAGGTTTCAAGAGGGAGGGAGCTTTCTGCACAGTGCTGGATGAGATGTTAATGTTCAGGCCTGGTCTCACTTCATTTCTTAGCTGCCAACTTAATTTTCTTCTATTTTGTGAACTGAGTAACTTCAAGGTCTTGTCTTTCCTATGGAGTTTCATCCAAATTGTGTGTGTAGTTTCAGAGGAAAAAGCAAATTACTATTTTGGGAGAGAAGGGGAGGGTCAAACCTGGATCCACTTTGACCCCGGTAGACCCCTTTACAACCCGATTTTTTTCATGCAGTGAACAAACTTGAGTTGCAACATACCAAATATCATTTGTGCCAAGGTTGGTCACAATCCCATCAGCAGTTTCAGAGAAGAAGTTGCAAGTGTTTACGGACTGACGGAAGGTAACGAGCCATCGTATAAGCTCCCCGGAACTATGTTGTAGCTGAGCTAAAAATGTATTTTATAAATATAACTACTTCAACTCCAAATCTAAATAAGCCAGAGAGATGAGAGATTCTTTACTCATCCTCAGACAACCTGTGCTCTGGGGGTGGCACTCGTGTTGAAACTGGCCCGATATATTAATTTGCCCCTGGCCCTGGCAAGGCTTAATCCGGTGTGTGTGTGTGTGTGTCTGTCTGTCTGTCTGTGGTCATTAAGAACAACGTATCATTCTCTTTGCTAACCTACCCATCCTCTCTCATTTTTTTTCTCTCCCCCCTCTGTCTCAACCCCCAGCCCTCTCTGTCTCAACCCCCAGTCCTATCTGTCTCAACCCCCAGCCCTCTCTGTCTCAACCCCCAGCCCTCTCTGTTTCAACCCCCAGCCCTCTCTGTCTCAACCCCCAGTCCTCTCTGTCTCAACCCCCAGACCTTTCTGTCTCAACCCCCAGCCCTATCTGTTTCTCCTCTTCCCCGACCCTTCCACAACCTTTCCCCTCCTTCCCCCTCCTCTCCCTCCACTACCCCCTTCCCATTCCCCCCTTGCCCTTACCCTTCTCCCCTCTACCCCTCCTTTCTGCTCCCTTACCCTCTTCTCTCTGCCCCACTTTCTTCATGTTCCCGATGTTGTGGAAAACCATTCAGGTCCACACAACTTTAGTCCAACGGTTTGGTTTAATTGCATTTAGATCATCACATCATTCCTGTAAGTAGAAATACACAATAAGCATACGATGCGACATCTCATAAAGCCATTCATATCAGTCAATGCAAGCAAGCTAGTTATTCTATAAAGGCGTACCATAAACGAGGCTACCGATGTAACATGTCACAAGGGAGAAGTCTCGGAGCACTGACACAGCAACGGGTCTTATAGTCACGCCCCTAGCGGTGACAACAATGACAGCGAGCAGCGAGCATCCCCACCCGGGTTCAGTACGGATACGATTTCACTACATTCATCCTTCCCCCCCCCCCCCGTCAGAATTATACGGCCGCGTGGCTAAAAGCGAGTGAGCGTCAGCATGAATAGGGCGCGGAGTATCAGTCGGCCCAACCGTAGCGGGCCGGGCGGCGAATTTCTCTGCCAGCACGCGTTCGAAACTCCCCGGGTACGGCGTCTCGTAACCCTGTATCCCCGGTGTCAGAGGCGTCAACAGGGTCGGGTGATGAAGGGGGTAACGCCAAGTCGTCGGACCCGGGCAGTCTCGACGGGGGGAGGGTCGGTGGACTGTCGGCGATGGGAGCGTCGGGAGAGGCCATAGTCTCATAGATGGGTTCGACCGGTTCGTCCGATTCCCTACTAAGGTCGTCGACCCCGCAAGGGGCAAGATGACGAACGGAGACAGTAGTCTCACGACCATCAGACGTCATCACACGAGCATGCTCAGGATTAGCCTGGAGAATCTGCACTTTGTCCACAAGGGGGTCGTACTTGCTCGCGCGAACCGCCCGTTTAAGGTAGGCTGGCCCGGGCCCAGCGAGCCAACTGGGCAAAGACCGTATACACCCCGAGCTCCTGGGGTGGTGGAAAAGTCGCTCGTGGGGAGTTTGGTTAGTTGCCGTACTCAGGAGTGCCCGGATTGAGTTCAACGCCGCAGGTAGCGACCAAGCCCATTTATCGAGGCCCCGGCCGTGGGTCCGGAGATGGAGCATGACGGCCCTCCAGATAATCCCGTTGAAGCGTTCGATCTGCCCATTAGCCTGGGGTCTGTACGGCGTGGTGTAACTAGACGCAATGTTGTTTTGGAGCAGATAGCCGCGCACCTCCTGAGACAAGAAGACTGCACCCCGGTCGGTATGGACATAGGCCGGGTAACCGAACATTGAGAACAAGTTCTGTAAGCAGCGCATCACCGTGGCAGCAGTCATGTCCGCGCACATATAAGCAAAGGGGAATCGTGAGTACTCATCAACGATAGTGAGCAGATAGCGAGAGCCGCTCGACACCGGCAAAGGGCCCTTGAAATCCATCGCCAAGCGTTCCCACGGGCGTGTAGCCTTCACCAGAGTCCCCATAGGAGGGTTATAGAAACGCGGTTTGATTTCCGCGCAGATAGCGCAGTCGCGACAGATACGGCGGATATCGTCAATCGAGTAAGGGAGATTCCCACTCCGCACGAAATGAGCGAAACGCGTTACGCCGGGATGGCCCGCAGTAGCATGCAGCACCCGTAGGCCCTCCAACGAGGTGATACCAGCACATGTAGTCGGGCGTGATAAGGCATCGGCGGCCTGGTTATCCTTCCCTGGGCGATATTTGATGGTGTAACAGAAGTCGGCGAGTTCGATACGCCAGCGAGTGATTTTCTCGTTCTTAATGCGCTGGGCGTGTAAGGTGTCGTACATGAACGCAACGCTTTGCTGGTCCGTGATGATTTGGAAACTCCGCCCGAGTAGGTACGGGCGCCATCGCCGAATAGACTCGACGATCGCATACGCTTCCTTTTCAACGGACGAGTGCCTCCGCTCAGCGGAGGTAAGAGTCCGTGAAAAGAAAGCCACGGGATGTCCCCCTTGGGAGAGGGTCGCCGCGATGGCCTGATCCGAGGCGTCACTTTCGAGGACGAACGAGCCGCTCTCGTCGATGGTCGCTACGGCGGCTCGGGCGATGTCGGTCTTAAGACCTTCAAAGGCCGTCAATGCGGCCGAACTCAGGGGAAAAGTGTCGCAGGCCACAAGGGGGCGAAGTTTCGCGGAGAAATTTTGCACCCATTTGGAGTAATGGGCGAACAGCCCAAGGGCGCGTTTCAGGGACGCCCGATCGCAGGGAGGGGCCATGTCGAGCAAAGGTCGCAGACGTTCCTTATCCGGAGAGACAGAGCCATGGGTCACGGTGTACCCCAGAAGATCTATGGTGCGTAGGGAGTATCGGCACTTATCCTCGTTCATAGTTAAGTGATACCGTTGCGCGACCTCAAGGAAGCGCTTCAGATTAGCGTCATGGTGCCCTTGGTCATATCCACAAACCGTAAGGTTATCGAGGTAGACGAAAACATCGGTTAAGTGCTCCCGCGCAACGAGGTCATCCATGGCCCTCTGGAAACAAGCGACCCCGTTCGTCACCCCAAAGGGCAATCGTGTAAATTGGTACAACCGCTGCCCCGACTCGAAAGCGGTATAGATACGATCCGCCCTAGAGATAGGGATCTGGTGGTACGCACTACGGAGATCGAGAGTACTATAGACCGAATACTGGGATACCTGTTGCACTAGCGCGTCCATCCCCGGAAGGGGGTAGGCATCCAGCTGTGTAAAGCGGTTAATCGTTTGGGAATAGTCGATTACCATGCGTTTGCGATGGGCCTCGCTGCGCACCACTAAGACCTGAGCGCGCCACGGCGACCTGCTAGGTTCTATGATGCCGTCCTTCAAGAGCTGAGCCGTTTCGTCCGCAATGAATTGCATGTCCGCGCGAGAGTAGCGTCGCGATTTTACCGCGACGGGGGTACAGTCGGAGGTTAGATTGGGGAACAGCGAAAGCGGCCGGACGTCCATTTGCGCTAGGGCGCACACCGTTAGCGCGTCGTCCGGCCCCACAACAAGAGTGTCAGGCCCACCGAACTCCATTACCAGACGTCCATGCAGCTTAAGAAAATCGTGTCCTAGCAGAATATCAGCACATAATGCGGGTAAAACCATAAGGTGTACATCAGGGAAAACCCGTCCCTTTAGCACGAGTTTCAATCGGCATTCCCCTTTCGTGCTGAGCCGCAGTCCCTGGGAAGCCATGAAGATCCGTCTCGTAGACCACCCGATCCGCCATCCATGCCTGAGCACAAGTCGTTGGTCGATAAAACTATCCGTAGATCCGGTATCCACCAAGGCCTGAACACAATGGCCCTCAACCATAAGGGGAATAAGGGCTTGAGCCAGGCCAGACGAGGCAGCTGGGAGCGGGACTGAGCCCCCCGAATGGGTCGGTCCAGCCTCGCGGGTGGATCCTACACCAGCAGCAGTTTTGCGAGCGTGGCCGGAGGCTGTGTTGGCCATGGGGATCCCATTATCGTCATCAGAGGGCTTTCCCCAGCATTCCGGTGTTTCGCGATTCAAAATCCGACGAGAAAAGGCCTCCGTAGTATTTGACATTGCCTTTTGACACTCCTGGCAGATAAAGGCTTCCGTAGTATCCGAAATCGCCTTTTTACATTTTTGGTCGCTTTGACAAGAGGCTTCCGTAGTATTCGAAATTGCCTTTTTACATTTTACAAAGGCTTCCGTAGTATTCGAAAGTTGCCTTAACTCTTTTGACGGGGCGGGGGCCGCCGTTAGCTCGTGGGCGACTCGAGGAGTACGAGGGGCTTGGTGAAGTGTGGCCCGTGGTTTGGCCAAGGACGCGGCCTTTGTCCCCGATGGAGAATGAGACGGTGGTGGCTGTCCGGTGGCGCCAATCAAGGTCGTCTGAGCGCCCGGCGGGCCGCAGAGAGCGGCCCTCCCCTTCGAAGTCGGGTAAGGTGCTGGGCTCGTGGGTTCTGCTACGAGCCCGTTCAAGGTTGCTGCGCCCGCGCGGCCGCGGCTGCGCGAGTCGAAGGGCCGCGAGCCGCGTGCCGATTTCTTGCACACTTTCGCGTAATGTCCCTTTAGCGAGCACAAATGGCAAATAGCGTCACGTGCCGGACACACGACTCGGGCATGACGAGGCCCTCCACAAAAAAAACATGCGGCCCCGCGCAAGGCCTTGGGTCTGCTGGTCGTAACGGCAGCTGTCAGGGTAGGGTCATCCTCCGGAGCATCCCGGAGTTCAGCAGGCGGATCCACGTCCTCGTCAGTGGTACTCTCCGGCCGGGCGTGTAGTGAGGTGCCCGCCAAAAGGCGCGTGCGATCATAGGCGTTCGATTGCATCCGCGCTTCGGTATACACCGTCGCTTGCTCAACCGCCGTAGCGAAGGTCAGGTCGGTCTTCTCCAAGAGTTTGAGACGTAGTTCCTGGGAGGAGACCCCTGCTATGAAGGCATCTAAAAGTCGATCATCTTTAGCTTGCTCGGGAGTCCGTGGCTCCTTGACGCTGTCCAGCATGAGCTGCCGGAGCTCCTGGGCGTAATGATCCATAGGCTCGTTGGGCTGCTGCCGTCGCGTCTGCAGCAAATAACGCGCATACACAGGGCTTTTTTCTTTTATGTAAAGCCGCTTGAGCTCCGCGATGGTAAGATCATACGTCGTGCATTGAGCGACCGCGTGGTAGACCCGGTAGTCGATTTTTGAGTGTAATATCGCCAGCTTCGCGGCAGGCGTCGGAGCGGTCTCAGGCTCGTCAAAGAGATGCTCCAGTTGTCGGAGCCAGTGCTTGAGTTGCAAGCCTCCGTCCGTGGCTTGTGGGTCGGCGCTGAAAATGGACACTGTCAACGTCTTGTTGCCAGCCATGTCAGCAGATCTTAAATGCAATTAAGTGTTGTGGAAAACCATTCAGGTCCACACAACTTTAGTCCAACGGTTTGGTTTAATTGCATTTAGATCATCACATCATTCCTGTAAGTAGAAATACACAATAAGCATACGATGCGACATCTCATAAAGCCATTCATATCAGTCAATGCAAGCAAGCTAGTTATTCTATAAAGGCGTACCATAAACGAGGCTACCGATGTAACATGTCACAAGGGAGAAGTCTCGGAGCACTGACACAGCAACGGGTCTTATAGTCACGCCCCTAGCGGTGACAACAATGACAGCGAGCAGCGAGCATCCCCACCCGGGTTCAGTACGGATACGATTTCACTACACCCGACATGAAGCAACTGTGGTACTCGGCAATGCCGGGTACTTTTGTGAGTATATATTATGCAGTAAAAATGAATGAATGATCGTTTTAAGGCCATTTTCCCCGCTAGAGCAGGGGTTAGCCTTGCGGGCCCCATGACAATCATGGTTCCCTGTTTGAGGCAATGTTTTTATGGCCGGATGCCCTTCCTGACGCCAGTATGTAGTGATATTTTGGTGGTTGGGATGATCCATTGTAATTATTAAAAGACACAGCCAACTGAAATGAAAGAGCTCAACCAAACACGCACCTATTTTGATACAAACGGGCAAGAGCCGATCAAGTCTCAGGCGATATTTTTTTTCGTAGCCAATGAACTTCTTCAAAGCCAAGTGAACAATTGATCGTGCGGACCTGCTTTTATCTGCCTCATGTTAATCCGCTTCCAGTACAACACACCGATGTTCGGAATGGTAAACAAAAAAACATTACTTTTCTCTTTCTTGTTCATGCCAATCATCCTTGAGGTTTTAAGGCACAGATCCATGTTTCACAAGATTACACAGGAAGCAGGTAAAAAGGGAGCAGCCAATCAATCAGACATTTTGAAGGGTAATGACAAGTAGAAAAAAAAGAAGGAAAAAAAACATGTCGTACTCAGCACACGATCCATCATTAGCAATGACGTAATATAAAAGTCGATTCAGCACTAAAAAATAGTTCTACCAGATAACTCATACTTGGCATACGGAATTGAAAATCTTGTCCCACTGCCTTCTAAAAGTTGTTTTTGCATAACCTGGAGTTTCCCCAGCAATGGATAAAAAATGAACTTGGATTTGCTCATAGAGGGTGAAATTGGAATATAAAGTATATGCACATGCTTACTTGGCTTGCAAATGGAAGTGGTGTATATACTATAAGAGTTGGCAGTCAACGTGTTAAAGGTTGTTAAAAAAGATTTTTGGAAAGTTTAGCGCGACTGAAGCAACCTTATGCATCACCTTATACACCGTAATAAGATGACGTTGGGTCGCAGTTTCGGAGATGGAGGCTTTATTGATCACCATAGATGTACATAGCCATATGGCAGCTTCTTCTTCACCCCCGATACTGTACATGCCACGCCCTCTAATCGATATATTGCATGGTTCTTGAAAGTATTATGAAGGCGATTTGTATTATATAGTGTTGAAATGCATCATTCAGTTTAAATAAAAGTTTAAAGATGTTTAAAGGCATATAAATAAATTAATTACAGGTTATACCGCCATTTTCTCAAGCATCTATTACATCACCCTTTCTAAGACGTTCAATTATTTGTTATTCGTGCCTGGTGTAAGTGTCCATTATGACATCCTTGAAAACTAAGTTTCTTGTTTGGAATCATTTTCAATTTTTTTTATTGCAGACAGCCAGAGTAAAAATATTATGTTCTCTCTACGCATGTGTGATTGGGTCGAATTCAGAGACAAAGTACGGTAAAACTGGAGACTTGTCTTTCTATTCACGTTCTGATTAGTGTTCAAAACATAACATTCGATTTAAATAAGCTGTTCCTCGATCATAAACTGAAAATACAGAAGACGGACGGACAGACATGACCATTGCTTAACCCAGGTTTTGCTTCGCGTACACAAGGTAACAACTCTCATGACTGTGTGTGCCTACAGCATGGTTATGAAGTTAACCATTTTGCAGCATTTACCCATTTCATAATATCTTGCAATGCGATTTCTAAAACATGACATTACACTTCTGAAATTTAAGCGTCCAAATAATAATAAATTAAACCCATCAAAATATAATAATAAGAAGAAAGAGACATAAAATGTCATAGCCCCCCCCCCCCCCCCACAACCCCCCGTGGCTTTAGTAATTTTGCCGTACAGAGTTAAAGGCCATCAGTTGTCCATCTTTGGTCAGATTACAAAACAAAATCTTCTGCATATGTATATACTCATATATTGTCCTTGTGCCAAGTTTGAACAAAATCAATCCATTTGTGTCGAGAAATGATTGAGGACATGTTTAAGTAACAAAATGGCCGCTAGTCGGCAATCATGGATCCGATCTGGAAAGAAAATGACGTGCATATGTAACCCATCATTCATTTTCTGCATGCCAAGCAGAGGCGTAGCTAGAGATTTGGGGGCCCGGAGGGCTTCACTCCTTGAGGGGCCCCCTCCAACAAGGAATGACTCCTTCACTTCAAAATCTTTTGAGTCCAAGTACCGAATGATGAGACACTAGTAGGTGATAAATGTTGCTTCTGGGACACCTCCGTTTAACATGGGAAATCCCTATCTAATGTCATTTACCCCCCTGTCTTTAAAAAAAATCATAAACACCTCTCTTTCTCCCTCTATGAACCTATAATCCTTCTCACCTTATGAACCTATGATCCTTCTCGCCTTATGAACCTATGATTTTCTTCCTTTATGAACCTATAATCCTTCTAGCCTTATGAACCTATGATCATTCTCACTTCCATGTAATTTTTACCCTATTCCCCCCACTAGCCCCTTAATGTAGTTCCTTAGACCACTCTACTAATGAGCCTATAAATATATTATCTCTTTCTAACTTTTTTAAGAGTTCCATTCTCCTATATAACTCATCCCCATCAAGTATATTTATAAAGTATACAGGTTCCTTAACCTTTTGTTGTGAAAGTATAAAGTGGTATGTTTCACGGAGGGTTCTTGTTTGACCTCCTCCTCTCCCACATACCATTTTAAAATTATAATATTTATTATCCGATTGATAACCATTAAAGTTCTCACTCCACTCTAATATATTTTTCTTCCCGCCCTCCATTACCCCACTTAACAAATGAATACGTTTATCCGTCTTGAGAACCTTCTGACCAGTGATTCTCTCAACCTCTTGAATCTGATATTTTTCACATTCGTTATGTTTTCCATTTATATACCAAGGTTGATTACACCTCCACTCTTTAGTCTGGTTGATACTTGGTTCTATCATTTATATAATAGTAAAAAAGGTGGCGGTAGCCCGTTAAAATCCCTAACCCCCCTTTTTAACTTATCACTTATATATATATATCTTATCACTTATATATATATCTTATCACTTATATATCTTATCACATATATCTTATCACTTATATCTTATCACTTATATATCTTATCACTTATATATCTTATCACTTATATACTTATATAACCATAAGGGAGACTATCAATTCCATTTTCTAAAATAAACCTCTTATCATCAAAAGCCCCCAATGCTTTCTTATTCACCTCTTCTGAATATAATTGATGTTTATAACTTCTTATTCCATTAATCTTTCTAAACTCTTCTTTCTTTGTTGTTAAACAGTTATAATAATCCTTAAAGTTTATTGTTTCTTTAATGACATTTTTCTTTATACCTTTTAACTTCTTATCAGTCTTTTCAACGTTATTCACAATGTATTTATAAGCATAAGCCTTCGACCTCAATCCCACAAATTCACTCATAACATTTCCTCCCAATTCATCCTTGAACTTTCCAATCACCTTTTTATTTTTAGAAGAGAACAACTCACTCTCTGGACTGTAATTACTTGTATCATAGATATTAATGTCCTTTTTCATGTCTGAATAAACATCATCAGTATTAATTTTCAAAATAAAACTATCAGTATCCATATACAACAATGACACATTATCCTTATACTTTGATTTTAGATTAATATAAAAGTAATCATACATTAATGACTTTGACAAGTCAAGAATTGATGTTCCAATGTAAATAGGTTTGTCCATTTCAATACTCTCTTTAACCAAATGGATCGCACAAAAGTTCTCAGTAAAGACCTCAGCTCTAGTAAAACTCGGTCTATTAATTAATTTTGATGCTTGTTCCCAAGATGTTGCTAGTCTGATATTTTGTCTTTTCCTCACATTCTCCATGGTCTTACCAAAGACCGCATTATTCATCAATTTATAAAAGTCTTTCTCAAAATCTGTTTTTGACTCTGTTCTTCTTTGTGTATTAAAATCAATGTACCCCTTTAACCAATGACTTTGATTGAACTTTAGAACCCTGTGGATCTTCTCTACTCTTAGACCTTTTGATAAATATTGTCGCAAATTTCTTTGGTGTAGTACATAATTTTTCTTGTTATATAATGTAGTAAGTAATTTTTCTGTTGATTCACCTATATCAAACGATCGTTGATAATCACTCAACCATTCTTTCTTTGGACTTTCTTTCTCACAAGCAAATGGAAGATCTTTATGTTTGATATGAAGTTCTTCAGGATATTTTAAATCGACCTCAAAATAATAACCAACCTTTGAATCATCCAATTGTTTTTGTGTAGAGATACATACATCTTGTAAAACCTTTGTGTAGTCTTTTTCCTTTACCCATCTTAGTTTCCCATAAGGAAGAGCTTGAGACATTGCCCAGCCATACAAGTTGTTTGCGTCATAGTACATCAAGTAAGAACTCTCTTTCGTTGAATCATAATTTGGAAGATATTTGTTATTTGCTTTTGCATATCTGCTCGAGCATACTTGTGAAATTCCACCTCTTTTTGCCTTTTCAATCATCAAAAGCATATCGACATCGGTTATCAAATCCAAATCTTGTTTTGTCATTTTCAACATCGCGCTCCAAGCCAATCCAGGTGCTGTGTAGTAGTGAGCAGGATCCAATCCATATCCAGTGCGACAAACAGATCTAAAGGCTTCAAATACATCGGCCAATAAAAGCACATCAGTTTTGAGATACAAATCGTGATACTCACCAAGATTCTTGATGTTATATTTTTCCCAAACATTTTGTGCGTGTACATAATCTTTATCAGATATATGACTGTTGTTTAATTTGTTATCGAAATTTTCTTTTAAAGGAAGTTGTGTTTCATTGAATCTCTCAAATGAGTCCATATAGTCATATGGGTAAATTCCCTTTTGTGTTAGAAAATCTTTATCTGAAAAATACTCTGAAAGACATGGAAACTCTTTTAGATTTTGAACCAAGTTAGCCAATGGACTTGCCATGAATTTAAATGTATCAAGAAATCTGATATGAGTAATAGGAGATGTGTGAATTGTTTTTGTGAATGAAATGTATTTCTGATCTGTGTTAGGAATTGCTGAAATGTGTCCAGATGTCTTTGAAAGTTCATTAATAAATAGATGCGTATCATAATGAGCATTGTTATGAAGAAAGACAGGAATGAAAGAGGGGAGTTGATAATTAATATTACAACTTTGATGAGCTGGACCTCTATATTTACCAGTGAGATGACAATGATCTCTAACCTTTAGACCTTCACCAATTTTTTCCTCACAAATATGACAAACATTGTTTTTTCTAAATTCCCTTTTCTGTTCACTCGTCAAGGACATTGGTTTATTAGTTTCTCTCATTATCTTGGTTAATCGGACACAGTCTTTTTCTAGTCGTTTCACAAACTCATCTGGGGTATTTGAGCCTCTATACTCCTCTAACTTGTTATATTTATCACCAACGGATGATTTGATATAATAACAAAAACCGCAAGGAGTATGTTTTTGATATTTATTTGTGTATGAATCTTTTGGATCTGGAGAAGCAGTATCTATTTTTTCTAGAATACTTTCAAAATCAGCATATATAACAAATGGATGTTTGATCTTTTTCTTTTCATCTTTGAATGTGATATTTGAGCCTTCTTTAGGCATATTGATTACCGTTGATTTATGTTCACCACAATAATTTGAATGTTTATCTAATCTTTCTTGTGTATGGAAGAAGTTAAGACAACGCAAACAAATATATATTTTATTTGTTCTTTTACATACTTGTGGTTTTATTAATTTAGCAATATCTTTAATGTATGTATAATGTGAATTTTCCTCTGAATTAAAATATAGAAGATTAATATGAGTTTGTTTACAATTGTCAGAAAGCTTTAAAACCTGAATGCTGTTTGTTTCTGTTAGACCATAAACATTAACTGATAAATTATTTATCTTTTCAAATTTAGGAATATCATTTAAAGCCATCGGAAACTTTAGATCTTTCGTATTTAATGTATTCTCATATTTTTTATAATGAGATACTCTTTCATCATGAAAATGTGGAGGATGTAAGTGTGCAAGAATAGACCAGAGAAAACATTTATTGTCTTTATTTTTGATATTGATAACTGCTTTTCTATTTTTGATAACACTGGGTAAATCAATGTAGGAAGAAGCTTTTAGAGGATCTGATTTAAGAATATGAATGTCTATGTAAATAATTTTTCCTATATTGAATCCACTTCCTACGATTGAATTATCCACATCTTGCTCTTGTTTAATAAGTTCATCATAGACTCCTGATGTTTTAAAATCTTGATATGAAGATATAAAGTGTGGCTCAGTTCTCATGTATGGTGTATCTATAACTCCTTCGTCCTTTGTCATTTCTAATTTTACTCCCATATAAAATTTAAGTGGTTTCATTTCTTTTAGTGTTTTTTCAATCAACGTTTGAACAGCAGGTTTAACTATTTCTACAGCATCAACTATAGACTCTGGTTCAGGAGGTTTGAAGTTAAAGACTCTTATTTTAATATGTTCTTTGAATGCGCCATCAGAGTTTTTAGTTGTGATAAAATTTGATAAATGTAGAATTGTTTTAAGATGTATTTCGAAGCCTTTCTTGAGGATATTTTTATTACATGCAGAACAGTGTTTTGTTTCCTTCTGAATAGGAGATAGTAGGTGAAGTAGATTAAATGTGTGTTTGTTAGTTTTAAGGTGTCTTTTGTAGTGTTTATATTCTTGTTCACAAACATCACAATACGTTGCTTTGATCATATTTATTTATATAGTAAAATTATACTTAAAACAAAGTGCCTTTTTAGAGGCTTTTTAAAAGATGAAACTGTGCTTAAAGTAAAACACCTTTGAGCTTTTCAACTCGTTTTATGTATATAACTTTACTTAAAGTAAAACACCTTTGAGCTTTTCAACTCGTTTTATGTATATAACTTTACTTAAAGTAAAACACCTTTGAGCTTTTCAACTCGTTTTATGTATATAGCTTTACTTAAAGTAAAACACCTTTGAGCTTTTCAACTCGTTTTATGTATATAACTTTACTTAAAGTAAAGCGTCTATGTATTAGCCAGAAAGTTTAGATACTCTAGTTCATCAATTTCAATTTCACTATCTGAGTCATCAATAAAGCTACTCTCATAACTATCATTTGAACACAAACTATTAGTATCATAACTATCTTCAGATCCTAGACTCTCAGTATAATAACTCTCAGAGTATTGACTGTTAATATCACTCATTTACATACCATTAAACTTCCATCAATATCTATATGTTTTCTTTCATTAGAACTAATAACCACAATATTTTCTACATTAAATGTTATTTTCAAATAATCTCTAATAATCAGAGTACGGAATGATAGTTCACCACTAATATTCATATTATTAATTTCACCCACATCTTTGGGTCTATTAAAGAATATACAAATGTTTCCTCTAGAATCGTTGATGGTCTTATCATTCATTTTCAAAGCTTCTTTATCAATGACCTTTTCAAGCTTTGAGTAAATTGTTAGTAGTAGTGGAGAAACTTTTGTCAAATTTACTTTAATAGAGTTATTAATTAACATAGCTTGTCCCGTAAATTTAATAAAAGGACACATGTTATTCTCCATTATGGGTTTAATCCAAAAATTTCCATATTTATCTTTGTTCAATTTAACATCTTTGACATATTTTTCTATATCTTCCACCGAAGTAGAGATTGATTGAAATTTGTCTTTTGTGTTTTGAAACATTGTATTTATTAGCTAATAAATTTGCGTTTAGTTTAAGTAAAGTTATATACATAAAACGAGTTGAAAAGCTCAAAGGTGTTTTACTTTAAGCACAGTTTCATCTTTAAAAAAGCCTCTAAAAAAGGCACTTTGTTTTAAGTATAATTTTACTTTATAAATATGATAAATTCTGAAGGATATTTAGAATTTCCAGACTCTCCATATGATAAATTAGAGAATTGTCTGGCTTGTGGTAGAGTGGGGCTTAATACAGAATCAGAAGCATATAAACAATGTATTTTCTGTGATTATCTTCTAATTAATGATAACAAAAAATATAGAAAAATATATAACTCTTTTAAATTAGAACCAAAAATGAATTACTTTACAAGATTAATAAGAGAGATGAATGTTAAGTATTATGGTGATAATACACCATTTCTTACAAGGGAAGAGACTATTTGTATTGAGGAAATGTATAAGGGTTTAATGATATTTATTATTCAAAATAATTTTAATGGAAATGTTAATACAAGATACTATATAAACAAAATAATGGATTATTTTGAAATTAAACCTGAACTCAGGATAAAATATAGAGTTTCTCAAAAAACTCAAAAAAAGTTGGATGACTTGTTTTCCAAATATATAAATGAATGATTTTTTACCCGTTTGGGAAAATAAGATAAAATTTAATAACCATAAAAATCTTCCAAATTCATTGAGATGTCTAATAGTCGGTTCAAGCGGATGTGGAAAAACCTGTTTACTTTTAAAGATGCTCCTTAGTCCTAATTTTTTAGATTATGATAATTTAATAATTTTTACAAAGTCAAGTTTTCAACCTGAGTATCAACTACTCTCACAGGGTTTTAATGCGGGTCTTAAAAAGGAAGACATTATCGGTTTATTTAAACTTCAAAACAAACTAAATGATTATAATATTGATGATATAATACAATTATTTTGTGATACACAGAAATCAAAATCAAAACTAAAACCCATAACTTGTATTCTCAGTGATAATACGGATGATATACCTTCACCTCAAGATTTAGATAAATCAAAAAAGAACCTCGTTATCTTTGATGATTGTGTTAATGAGAGAAACCAAACAGTAATGGATAGCTACTATACAAGAGGGAGACATTCTTCTTGTAATTGTATTTATCTTAGTCAGTCATATTTTCAACTCCCTCGGCGCTCAATAAGAAACAATGCTAATACTTTTATTTTATTTAAGTTAAATTCAATAGATACAAATAATTTTTGGAGAGATAATTGTTCTACATTACGTAGTAAGAAGGAATTTGAAAATAATATGAAACACACGATCGGAAAATATAAATATATTGTTGTGAAACAAGATGAGATACTAAATGATATTTTTCAATAAATAAATACAGAAAATGAATACCGAAGAAAGAGTAAGAAAGTTTAAAGAACATCAAGAGTTGGTTTCAAAAGTTGTAAAGCAACAGGAAGACATAAAGAAGAAAAGGAGACAGAAACTAACTGGTGAAGAAGCCTTTGAAAGAAAACAAGAGAAATTTTTTAAACCACTTTTAAAAACTCAACAAACGATTTCACCTACAGTTCCCACGGTAGAATTTACTCCAAAAAAATTTCAAATGCTCAAAGATTTTAGTCAAATGACAGAGCAAGAACTTGGAGAATTAGAATATGATGATGAAGGATTATTTCGGCATCTTGAGAAGGTAAATAAACTTTCCAATTATATTGTAGAAGCTCTTCAAAACAATGAATATTTGAAGGGTTCAAAAACCAGAGCAGGTCTCATTCCAACAGAAGAACCAGCACAGTTCCATCTTGTGAAAGAAAAGTTATTGATATTTAATGATAAATTGGTGTTCTTAAGTTCTGACCAACCAAATGTTGAATTAACCCCAAGATTAATGTTTCTTCTAACAAAAGATGGACATTCTAATTCACCTTATTTTGATGAACCGCTTGATATGGAAAGAGAGGAAGATAGAGAGTATATTGAGTTGCTAAACGCACTTGATTATGGAGTTTCTGTTGCTGGTAAAAGTAAGAAGAATGAGAAGGAGAAACATATTATTGATGCTTTAAGTAAGCTTGGTTCGGGTGTTAGTTTTCTTCCAAATGACCCATCACAATTAGTTAATAGGTTATTATTGTTGTTAGGTAGTAAGAAGGCTGGAAACAACAATTGTTTTAATGAAGCATCCGCCATTTTAGATCAGTTGATGAATATGAAAATAATTAATAAATGTCAATACAAAGATATTTTATTAGATATTAAATAAGATGAGAAGCACAATTCTTAGTTTTAATTTCACAACGAGTGATTACACAGCTTCATTCCCTTACCCACTACAACTTGACCCCAAAAAAGAATATGAGGCTTCTTTGTTGTCAATGGAGACTTACAATACCCTTTTTAATATCACAGAGAAAAACAACAAGTTTAGTTATAATCCAGGAAGTGGATATAAAACTATAACCGTTTCACCCGGTGCTTACGAGATTTCTCAAATATCTTCAGAAGTCTCTCGCCTTATGAAAGAAAAAGGTGATGAACCAAAAAATATTGTAATAGATATTCAAAAACACACTTCAAAATCAACTATTAAACTTAAAAATAATTATAAAGTTGATTTCACGATTGAAAATTCGTTCAGAGAGCTATTGGGGTTCTCTTCTAAAAAGATTGAAACTAACGGGACGTTTTACAGTGATAATGTCATTCAAATATCCTCCGGTATAAATTCAGTATTAATTCATTGTGATTTGATTGATGGTGCTTATAACGATGGAATAAGAACAAATACAATATTTTCATTCAGCGCATACTCAACCCCGATTGGTTATAAATTTAATATGGAACCAAAAAATCTTGTCTATTTACCTGTGTCAGGAAAAACCATATACAGAGTAAATTTTAGGATAACCGACCAAGATAATCGTATGATATCCTTTAATGATGAAATTATATCCATCAGAATTCACCTACGTGAAGTTTTTCAATAAATAAATAATGGTTATTGTGAGAAAACACGAGTTGGGAAAATATAAAATAATTACAGGGGATGGGATGTTCCTTTCACCATACTATAAGGGTGAAGGTATGTTTCTTGGGAGAGGATACTATAAACCAAAGAGACAACGGGGTGTGGGACATCAATTTAGAAATAAAGGAGATGGGATAATTGATACTCTAATGGGTATTGGTTCAACCATCCTTAAACATAAAGACCTAATTGGTTCAACTGCTTCAGCCGTGGGCTCAGTTGCGGGTGCTATAAAGAGTATAAAAGATGCTCAAAAGGAGTCTCATAAATTACAAGCAATCAAAGAAATTAAAAAAGGTAAAACTCAACTATCTTCACAAGAACGACAAAAAATCATTAAAATACTTGGGTCAGGGTTTCAACGATTTTAATGCTATATAAATACAAGTATGGAAGCGATTGATAGTATCTATGATTTGGATGATACGATTATCATTTCAAACTCTACTAAAAAGGAAGACTATTTTAAGGTAAATGCTATAACAGGAACAGACTGGAATTCAAACGGAACAAAAAGTTTTGAAATAAATAATCAACAAACTTACTTGAATATAGCTGATAGTTTCTTGCTGTGTAAATTTAAATTCACTAAGGCTGCGAATAATACTAATGCTACACTCGTAAATGATTTCTTCTGGAAAATGTTTGATAGTGTCCGCCTGTATATTGGAACACAAGAGGTTGAAGCGGTTGATTATGTCTCTGCTATATCTGAAATGATGAAATTTACACTATATTCGTTTAGTGATAGAATGGGTAAGGGAGCTGTTGAAGGTTTTATTCCTGATATGTCAACGGGAACAAATGCTGACCCTGGTTATAGTCAAAGGAAGTCAATGTATAATGATGATACAAAAGCAGAGAATAGTTTTACGGTAGCAGTACCTCTGAAAGGTATATTTGGATTTTGTGATTATGATAAAGTTTTGTATGGCCTTAAAATTAGATTTCAACTACAAAGGAATGATAATGTAAATAGGTTGCTTTTTGGGGATGAAAATGCTTTTGGAGAAAATAATAAATTTGTTATTAATGATTTGTGTTGGTATATCAGTGAATATACTCCTAATCTTAAAACGGAAGAGATGTTAAATAGAAGACTTAACTCAAAGAAACCGCTAAATGTATCATACCTGAAAAGAAGATGTCAACACGTTAAACTGGAACACACTACCTACACTTGGAATTTGGGTGTTCTTGAAGGAAAGCCACGATACCTCTGGCTCATTTTTAAAAAACCAGATGGAGAGGAGGGTACTAATAAGAATAATGCGCTGAGTGATAATGCTAAGGTGAAACAACTTCGGGTTTCTCTTGATGGAACATTTTATCCGCGAGATAGATTGGAAATTGATTGGGAAAAAAATGATTATGCGGAAGCCTACAAGTCCTACCAAAAGGTGTGTGAAAGTAATGGTAATAATGAACCTATTTTGGATATGGTTGCGTTTCAAAAACTTTATACAATCTACGCAATTGACCTGAGTTCTCAAAAGGAAACTATAAAGTCTAATAGAGTGGATACTTCTCTATACATTGAAAGAGGAGAGAATGAAGAAGTTGATGCTTATTGTTTGCTTTTGGAGGAAACAGAATTACAGATTAATACAGATAATGGTGTTATGATTAATATCACATAGGTTTTTTCTCATAAATAAATGGTAGGGGTATATGTTAATCAAATCAATCTTGATAAATTAACATCTTGTATTCAAAATCAAAAGCCTTGTATTATTAATGTTAATACATTTCAAAGAAAAGGAGCAGTAAGAATTGATGTTTTACTCACAAGAGAGCAGGTGAAAACACTAAATGATGCTGGATCACTTAAAATTAAAATGACAAAACCTATGTTAAAGAAATATTCAATAGACGAGTCAAGAGGAGGATTTCTCCCATTTCTAATTCCTTTATTTGCTGGTTTAAGTGCGGCAGGAGCATTGACTGGTGGTATTTCAGCAGCGATAAAAACTGCTAACGAAAGGAAGGCACAACTAAAAGCTCAAAAAGAATTGGAAAGACATAACAAGGAGTTGGAGAAACAAATTAGTGGAAGTGGTGTAATTGTAGATTTTGCTCAAAAACTTGAAAGTCTACCTGATAAAGCTAGATTGTTAGTTGGAGATATGCTTTCCTCTATCGCTCAAGCGGGTGTTAAACTAACTAAACGGGGTAATGGATTGTATCTTTCTCATAAATAAATGGATAAATGGTTTAAACAATTTGGAAAGAATACAACGTCAAATATAGAACTAGCTAAGTATTGTAAAACACTAAAAATTGATAATGTGGTTATTTGTATGAGAGATGAATTAATACATATAAATAAGAATACAAAGAATATTATTATGAATTTAGACACACAGAATGGTTCTCATTGGGTTTGTATTCATAATAGTCAGGATAAATATTATTTTGATAGTTATGGTATGCCACCACCTGTTGAAGTAATACAATTCTTACAGAATGGTGTTTATCAAACATTTCAAGTTCAAGAAATTAATTCTAAATGTTGTGGTCAATTATGTTTATATGTATTATTTCAACTCAACAATAATGAAAATTTTTATGATATCATTTTTAATCTAATATAAATGACTTATGTTGGAAAAGATGGTTCTATCTTTGGAAAATCCTCTCAGGATATTGATTTATCAAATTATTATACAAAGGCACAGGCTGAACGACAAAAATATAGTGTAAGTAAAAATATTAATATGAAGAATACTTATAAATTAATCAATTATCCAAACCCTACAGATGCGAATGACTTAATTAGATTAAGTGATTTATCACAATATATATTTTTAAAGAAAACAGCACGTTTTGTTAAACAAGTAAAATTTACAACCACAACACCTGGTTATACTGACCATACACCTTTCCTCATTGAATTTAACTACCTGCTTACAATTGAATTTTATAAAGAAGGACATTTAGTTAATATGCGAATTAATAAATGGGGGTATGATATGCCTGATTTAGGGTATAATTGGTCTTTTTCAATAAACATAGAAGACCTACATGATTTAAATCAGTCTCGTAAAGAAGAATATTATCCACTTGGTGAAGATAAGGATTTATGTGGAAGTACAATTAGTAAACAACAAATACGTGATTTTAAGAAAAGAAAAATATATGATAGTATAGCGATGGTTCGCATGACAAAGAAGGAAGGTAATGAGATAAGGATAGAAAGCCGAGGAATACAAACCGATTTGGTAGTGGGAAGATGGGGTGGTATTACCTGTCATAATATTAATCTCACATATATTTCTGATACATAAATGGCAGGAAGAAGACTACAAGAGAATTATAATTTTTGTATTCAAGGATACCTACAAGAAAAGGGTGCTCGGTATTACATACCTTATGATTTGGAGCATATACATGGGAATTTTGTCATAAAAAACTGGCCTTATACTGATATTGTTAAACCCACAAATAGAGACTTGTTTAAAATATTAAATAAAAATGAACTTCTCAAAGTTATGAAATATAAAACTCTTTTAGAAATCGTCAACAAATCTTATTGGTATCCTATTATGAGAAAAATAATTATAGATACAAGAATATCTCAAAATCCAGATGAGTATATGTATAATATTCTTTGGGGCTCAAGCTCAAGGGTAGCAAGGGATGAGGAAGGAGTTGAAGAAGAGAAGGAGGAAAGGGAGAAAAAGGAGACGGAGGAAAGGGAGAAAAAGGAGACGGAGGAAAGGGAGAAAAAGGAGAAGGAGGAGAGGGAGAAAAAGGAGAAGGATGAAAGGGAGAAAAAGGAGAAGGAGGAGAAGGAGAAGGAGGAGAGGGAGGAAAGAGAGAGGGTGGAAAAATATAAAAATATGACCATTCCTGAGATTAATGAAAGATTGAAGGTATTACGGCAAATAAATAAATCTCAACGCACTGAAGAGGAAAATAAAGAATTAATGACTCTTCCGAACTTATTGGTTTTTAAATTTGCTATAATGAATTCAGAGCGCAGATATACAACATATAGTTGATGATGTTGGTGTTACTGACTTTAGTTAGTTTTATTTGTAAATAAATGGAGGAGAGAGTGAAGCCATTTCTAAGGATTCTTTATGTTTTAAAAATCAAGATAGAAATGTATATGTTGAAAACCAAAAAGGTTTTGGCACTATGTAGGACTTTTTCTCATAAATAAATATGAGTTATTGTCTCAAATGTAAAAAGAAAACTAAATCTAAAAATATCTCTTATGTTAAAGCTAAAAATAATAGAGTTTATCAAAAAGGAAAATGTCAAGTGTGTGGCTCTAAAAAGTGTCAATTCATCTCTCATAAAAGTGGAGGAGACATACAAAAGTTTTTGTCAGGTAGCAAATTTACAACAACTGGAATTCCAGGGGAATTACACCTTCCAGGGTATTCTTTCTGTGGCCCAGGAACAAACTTGGATAAAAGATTAGATGAGGCTGACAATCCTAAACCTTGGTCTAAACCTACAAATAGGGTTGATGAAGTGTGTATGAAGCATGATATTGCTTATGGGAAAACCACTACGTTGACTGAAAAACATAAAGCCGACAGAGAAATGTTGTATAATTTGTCTTTGATACAAAATCCAACGTTGAGAGAGAAAGTTGATAGGTTTATTGTGAGAAATTTGATAAATGCTAAATTGAAACTTGGTCTTGGTTATTCACCCTCAAAAAACTATTAGGCTCTAATGATGTCATCAAGACTGAGGAGCTTTTGGCTGAAGAATTACACAAACCTATAATCACCAAGTTTAAAAGAAGGAAGGTTTATTCCAAAGACACTGACTACATATGGTCCGCTGATTTAATTGAATTGAATAATGACAGGGGATACAGGTATGCTTTAACCGTTATTGATTTGAGGAGTAGATTTGCCTGGGTTGTTCCTTTAAAAAATAAAAAGGGTGATACTTTAATGTTATCCTTTAAGCTAATATTTGATAGGGATAAAAGAAAACCAAAGAAACTGTGGACCGATGAGGGAACAGAGTTCTATAACAAAATATTTATGAAATTTCTTAAGGGGGAGGGTATTAAATTATACAGCACCTTTAATGAAGGAAAAGCAGTTGTTATTGAGCGTTTTAATCGTACTTTGAAAGAGAGGCTATATAAAAAATTCACACAACTCGGTTCTCAAAAATGGGTGTATTTAATTCAGGGTATTGTAGATAATTACAATAATACCGTTCATTCATCAACAAAATCAAAACCATCAGAATCATTTACAAAATTAGAATATGAAAAGGAGATTAATTTGAGAAAACCGAAGTTCAAAGTTGGTGATATTGTAAGAATATACAGATGGAAAAGCCATTTTGAGAAAGGTTATACAAAAAAATGGACTAACGAATTATTTAAAATCGTTGATGTAATGGATACAGTCCCTTGGACCTACAAATTATATGATTTAAATGGAGAAGAAATCTTAGGGTCATTTTATTCACAGGAATTACAAAAAACAAAGCTGATAACCCTTGAAAATAATAAATAAATAAAAAAATGTAATGGGGATACGTTTTTAAATCTGTGAACCCCAAACACAGAATCCCACAACTTTTTAGTTGGGGCTTAACTTTTGTGTGTATCATGGGGATACGTTTTTAAATCTGTGAACCCCAAACACAGAATCCCACAACTTTTTAGTTGGGGCTTAACTTTTGTGTGTGTGTGAGTGGGTCATAATAATGTACAAACCCTAACCCAACCCCCACATTAAAACACCATATTTGTTAGTCAAAACAACTGAATCCATTACATCAACCATTAAAAAAAGTTCTTAACTCCATCTCTTTGTATGACCTTCCAATTCTATTTATCTTTTCCCAACTTTTTAAAAACAATTCAATGATAATATAAGATAAATGAGTCTGTGAGGTTTGACATTCATTCAAAAATTCACCTCACATCCAGAACCCTAACCCAACCCAATCCCTAACCCATCCCCATCCCTTACCCAACCCATCCCTAACCCTCACATTCAAAATCCCAACCCTAACCCAACCCATTAACCCAACCCCCATCCCTAACCCTCACATTCAAAATCCCAACCCTAACCCTAGCATAATCTTTTTTTCCTTTTCTTTTTTTAATACGTATTTCAATATTTTTTTAAAATGTTTTTTAATACGTATTTCAATATATATATTTTTCCTCTTCCTCCAATTCTGTCTTTCAAGGCTTTCAAGTTGGAAAAAGTAGAAATGGGAAGAAAGTATTTTCCAGCATCTTCTTCCCCGAACTTTCTTGATATTGTTGAAATACATGTAAAAAAGAAATATATTACTTATCTAATATTGAATGAAATAACATATACTTTAATTGATTATTAATCAACTGAACTTACCTTAAATCAAACGTCATTAAAGAAAGAACATTGTTCATTGCTTTAGAATCCAAAGAGCCTCCAAGGTAAAACTCTTTCGTTGGATTATCAAGGTAAAACT